>NC_069502.1:709712694-709852694 GCF_027579735.1 Bombina bombina
CCTGTCCCGCGATTGATGAAGATGGAGCCGCCGGGATGAAGATCGTTCAAGCAGGACTTCAGCAACTGTGAGTACCTAAAGAGGGAAACAATAGACAAAGTCACGCAAGCAGTTTATAGGAGATGCACAGAGCACAATGTATTCAGCACAGTATATTCAAAGCGGACGGAGACACCGGCTTAATCCATCTACAATCTCCACTCTTCACCTGCCACACCGCTAACAAACCCCCTCAGTGTTACCTGACTTCGGCTGCAAAGGACAATACCTCTCTTCAGGGGCGGCTGACCTGGATTCTGTAGAGACGAGGACCACGATATGAACGCGACCATCAGTCTCTTTCCTCTCTTCGGCGTTGCCAGTAGCGGGTGCAGGACTTACTTCCGGAAGTGACGTGGATGCCTCCCTTCTCCGTTTCAGCTCCGCTCTCACTTGAATATCCGATAAATGCTTCAAGTATGCTCAATCCTGCGTACTGGGACAAGAAGACAAGGGCTCCTCATAACCCTCAAGGATAATTAAAAAAAAAAAAAAAGAAACAATCCCAGAGGTACGCTTGTAATAAAAAATCTTGTGTACTTTATTCCATATTTGTTAAAACAGAACAGACCCATTCTTACACTTTTATTTGGATCTTATGCTGTTTTAACGAATATGGAATAAAGTACACAAGATTTTTTATTACAAGCGTACCCTCTGGGATTGTTTCTTTTTTTTTTTAAATTACCTAAAGAGGGGCTAGTGTTAGGGTTTTTTAAGGTTTTTTGGGGTGGTTTTTTTTTTTTAGATTAGGGTTTGGGCATTTCTTAAAAGAGCTGAATGCCCTTTTAAGAGCAATGCCCATATAAATGCCCTTTTCAGGGCTATGGGTAGATTAGATTTTTTTAGAGTTAGGTTTTTTTTTATTTTGGGGGGTTGGTTGGGTAGTGGGTTTTACTGTTGGAGGGGTCTTGATATTTTTTTTCAGGAAAAAGAGCTGATTTCTTTAGGGCAATGCCCTACAAAAGGCCCTTTTAAGGGCTATTGGTAGTTTATTGAAGGCTAGGTTTTTTTTTTGTTTTGGGGGCTTTTTTATTTTGATAGGGGCTATTAGATTAGGTGTCATTTTTTTTATTTTGGAAAATTTCATTTGTTATTTTTCGTAATTTAGTGTTTGTTATTTTTTTCACTTTAGTATTTTTTTATTTTTTTGCGGCGGAATAGGAGTTAATACATTTTATTAGTGGTGGCAATGTCAGGAGTGGCAGATTAGGGGGTAATAACTTTAATATAGTATTTGCGATGCGGGAGGGCCTCGGTTTAGGGGTTAATAGGTAGTTTATGGGTGTTAGTGTAGTCTGTAACAGTTTAGTTATGAGTTTTATGTAACAGTTTTGTTGCCTAAAACTCATAACTACTGCTTCGGTAAAAATAAAGAGGGGGGCTAAAAAAGCTAATAGGACCCCCAGCGATTTATTTAAAGATTGTTTGTACACCCACTGTGTAATCAAAAAATTAATAAAAAAATATATTGATAAGGTGACCCAAAAATACTAAATTTGTAGTTAAAGGGACAGTCAACACCAGAATTTTTGTTGTTTAAAGGGACACTCAGGTTAAATTAAATGTTCATGATTCAGATACTGCATGTAATTTTAAACTACTTTCCAATTTACTTCCATTAAAAAAAATGTGCACAGTCTTTTATATTTACAATTTTTGAGTCACCAGATCCTACTGAGCATGTGCAAGAATTCACAGACTATACGTATATGCATTTGTGATTGGCTGATTGCTATCACATGGTACAAGGGGAGTGGAAATATACATAACTTTAAAATTTGTTATAAAAAAATCTACTACTCATTTGAAGTTCAGACCTAAGTGCTTTTGCATTGTCTTGTTATCTTGCATTTGTTGATTATGCAAATCTTATGTGTTGACTGGTCCTTTAAATAGATAGATAATCCCTTTATTACCCATTCCCCAGTTTTGCATAACCAACAAAGTTATATTAATACACTTTTTTACTGCTGGACTATCTTGTATCTAAGCATTTCCCTGACCGCCCCTAATCACATGACTTTTAGTTATTATCTATTGACTTGCATTTTAGCCAATTAGTGCAGTGTCTGCCACAACCCACGGGCGTGATCACAATGCTATCTATATGGTTTACCTGAACTACTCTCCCCTGTTGTGAAAAGCAAATACAAAAGCATGTGATTAGAGGCGGCCTTCAAGGGCTTAGAAATTATCATATGAGCCTTCCTAGGTTTGCTCTCAACTAGAATACCAAGAGAACAAAGCAAAATTGTTGATAAAAGTAAATTGGAAAGTTGTTTAAAATTGCATGCCCTATTTGAAAAATAAAAGTTTTTTTTGGCCTTGACTGTCCCTTTAAGTCAAATAGTGAATAAATAACACCACTTATGGGTGTTCTAGTGAATTAAATTCAGAACGTCCTAGATATGAATCCTTCAAGGACTTAGTGAAATATAGATTTTAATTTATAACTAAAGACCTAAGTTATTCCGTGAATAGACAACTTATAAAGTGTTTATAAATTATTTAGACGAATATCTCAAATAAACTTCATCAACATCATAATAGTGATTTAATATACATTTATTGTGAACTAATATTGGATAGTTAATTTGTAAAAACCTATTGAAAACTTCCACTTTGGGATCTCATAGCTTTAAAATACTTATATTTACATAAGTTAACTATGACAAGTATTTAAATGGCAATCATATAAAGGCAATCAAGTAAAGGCACTCTTATAAATTATATTAGAGGCAATCAAATTCAAATGTATCATCCATGGCAGTCATAAGGTGACAGTCCCAAACCACATCAGAGACTTTTTAAAGTCCGAAAAATATTAATTCCATACGTGGGTACTTCTTCGTTAGCTAACAAAATTTCTCAGGTATACCAGAAAATCTTGATTATCAATTCAGCATTTTACAAGTCTTACCGGTTCTCCTCCCGGTTCTTCAACCAAAAAAAAAAGGGGGGTGTTCTCTCTGTCCTATGATTGGGAGAGCCTTACCTCCGATCTTTCTTATCCGGTCTGATCAGTTTGCTTTGTTCGGTTCGCTCTGTGTCCAGAAACGCCCAACTGGCTTCCTTCTCAATGTTTGTTAACGACTTTCCTCTGACATCACAGAAGCATGTCAGGGAGTCTCCTAAAATCCTCTCTGTTACTTCCACAAGTGTTGATTAGAACCCTTCACTGCTGTCTGTTGTTGTACCTCTTCTTAAGTACCGCACACTAGTACATATACGCTGGTCTTTTTAAGAGTATCAAACACAGACACGGATCCTACAGGTTTAACTTGTTTGGTGTAATCTTGGGTTTTTCATTCTTTCACAGCTTCTACGTGTTTCACCCATCTCTCCGGGCTTTTTCATATGTACTAGTCTGCGGTACTTAAGAAGAGGTAGAAGATAACTTGAAAAAAGCTTTGTGCTGAAACGCGTAGATAAGCAGTCCTGTGTAGCTAGCCAGCTTCCTATGGATTTCATTTGAAGTATTGATATTGCACTCTAGAGCGTGGATTGAATTAGCGCTCTTGGACTATTCGCCATAAGATATAGTGACATTTGCTTTCCTGGACATCCATGAAAGTTATCGACAACAAAAAAAGAATAAATAAACAGAAAAGAAACAATTCAAATGTTGCCCTTTATCAAGGATCTGAACTACCATTGCCGTAATCTGACCTTTGGATTGGTGGAGAAAACTAACAGGTGACAGTAACACGTCAGAGGGCTGGTAAACGGCTGTTGGAACGCCAAGCCAAACAACTCCACGCTGGAACAAGGAGTAAGGTCAGAGAAAGCAGTTATTACATTATAGCTTTCATATTCTGGTGAGTAAGAAGCCCTGGGCTTTCATCTGTATATCTTGTATTGAAGTGAAATCAACTATTGCTATTTCTCCCGTGTCAGGGAGCACAAACTGCATAAAATACCCTGTACTGAAGTGAAATCAACTATTGGTATTTCTCCAGTGTCAAGGAGCATAAACAAGCTTTTTGAACAGTCTTGATACTACACCCATTGGGGCTTTTTACTCTCGAGATGTTCCGATGTAGACAAATTGAAACCCCCTGATCGTGCACTTGATCGCGAGATTTCATTGATGGGATCGGTTCAGGGGGGCTTCCCTATGATGCTAGGCATGCCCTCCAGACTGCAATCTCATCCTGGAAGTGCAATTAGGACGGTATAGAACATCATAACGGCGTTAAAAGGATATGAAACCAAAATATTTTCTTTCATGATTTAGATCAGTGTCTCCCAAACACAGTCCTTACGTACCCCCCAACAGGCCTGGTTTTCCTGATAGTTGAACATGAGTGCACTCATTCAAGCAATACATAGAGGGAAGGTAGTTGGTGAGCCTGGATAAGCCTAGTTTCACAAATCAAAGATCCTTTAGTGGTAGGAGATGCAGGTGGAGGTTATTAAGACAGGTCAGCTTCAAACTGAAGCAAGTTGGTGATAGTAAACAATATGGATTTTTTTATACAAAATATTTAGCTATGTGTTGTAAAACAACTTTGCTATCTACTTAATTTATTTGCCCCTTTTAATGCAATTGAGCTCTGAAAATTGTGAATTTTAAAATTTTCTGAGCTGTAAATGCACCTGCTGGCTTTTCAAGGCTACCCTGCTACATATCGTTCCCTAAAGGCTTTAACTGATGAAAACTAAAAAAACAATAATTGTACTTTAAACAAATATTATAACCATGGATAGACTTATTTTTGCAGACTAAAGTCCAGATTGGCTCCTCTAAAACAGGCAGATGGTGGGTGGCGTTTGAGCTTTTGAAGCACAATTGCATTAAAAAAAGATGTTAATTTGTTTTAAAAAGTTTAGACTTAGCTGTTATTATATCATATAGCAACATGGCAGAAATGTCTTAAAGGGACAATCTACACCAGAATTGTTATTGTTTAAAAACATAGATAATCTCTTTATTACCCATTCCCCAGTTTTGCATAACCAACATGGTTATTTTAATATACTTTTTACCTCTGTGATTACCTTGTATCTAAGCCTCTGCAGACTGCCCCCTTAATTTAGTTATTTTGACAGACTTGCATTTTAGCCAATCAGTGCTGACTCCTAGGTAGCTCCACGTGCGTGAGCACAATGTTATCTATATAGCACACATGAACTAACGCCTTCTAGTTGTAAAAAACTGTCAAAATGAATTCAGATAAGAGGCGGCCTTCAAGTGCTAAGAAATTATCATATGAGCCTACCTAGGTTTAGCTTTCAATTAAGAATACCAAGAGAACAAAGCAAAATTGATGATAAATGTAAATTGGAAAGTATTTTTAAATTACATGCCCTATCTGAATCATGAAAGTTTATTTTTGACTAGACTGTCCCTTTAACCCCTTAACGACCAAGGACGTACGCCACACGTCCTCAAAAAAAATACAGTTAATGACCGAGGACGTGTGGCGTACGTCCTTGGTCTGGAAAGCAGCTGGAAGCGATCCTGCTCGCTTCCAGCTGCTTTCCGGTTATTGCAGTGATGCCTCAACATTGAGGCATCCTGCAATAACCCCCCTTGGCCATCCGATGCAGAGAGAGCCACTCTGTGGCCCTCTCTGTACCGAACATCGATGGCCGGTTTCGTTGGTGGGTGGGAGCCAGTCTGGGAGGGCCATCGATGGGCCGTATGATGTGGAGGGGGGGCGGGATCGTGGGCGGGAACGCCGGGTGGCACGAGGGTGGCGCGCTTGCGGGGGTAGGAGCGGGTGGAACCGCTACACTACAGAAAAATGATGGGGAGAAAAGTGGCAGTGATTGCCAAATATATTTAAATATATGTCGATCTAAGAGATCTGGGAGGGGTGGTGGGTTGGGTCTTTTGGGGGGGCAAGCTACACTACAGAAAATTATTTAAAAAAAATAATAAATACATGTTTTACTATAAACTGGGTACTGGCAGACAGCTGCCAGTACCAAAGATGGCTACTAATAAGTTAGAGGGGGATGGGTAAAGAGCTGTTTGGGGGGGTATCAGGGAGGTTGGGGCTAAGGGGGGATACTCCAGAGCAGCATATGTAAATATGCCTTTTTTTTATTTATTTTTTATCAAGGATAGCTTTTTTTTTTAGTACTAGGCAGGACTTTCTGCCAGTACTTAACATGCGGGGACAATTGTGGGGTGGGGGAGGGAAAGAGCTGTTTGGGAGGGATCAGGGGGTGTAATGTGTCAGGTGGAGGCTGATCTCTACACTAAAGCTAAAATTAACCCTGCAAGCTCCCTACATGCTACCTAATTAACCCCTTCACTGCTAGCCATAATACACCGTGTGATGCAACAGCGGCATTTAGCGGCCTTCTAATTTACCAAAAAGCAACGCCAAAGCCATGTATGTCTGCTATTTCTCAACAAAGGGGATCCCAGAGAAGCATTTACAACCATTTGTGCCATAATTGCACAAGCTGTTTGTAAATGATTTCAGTGAGAAACCTAAAATTGTGAAAAATTTTACTTTTTTTTTATTTAATCGCATTTGGCGTTGAAATGGTGGCATGAAATATACCAAAATGGGCCTAGATCAATACTTAGGGTTGTCTACTACACTACAATAAAGCTAAAATTAACACCTACTAGCTCCCTACATGCTCCCTAATCAACCCCTTCATTGCTGGGGCATAATACACGTGTGGAGCGCATTGGCATTTAGCTGCCTTCTAATTACCGAAAAAGCAACACCAAATCCATATATGTCTGCTATTTATGAAAAAAGGGGATTCCAGAGAAGCATTACAACCATTTGTGCCATAATTGCAGCGAGCTGTTTTGTAAATAAATTCAGTGAGAAACCTAAAGTTTGTAACAAAATGTGTGAAAAAGTGAACAATTTTTTTTTATTTGATCGCATTTGGCGATGAAATGGTGGCATGAAATATACCAAAATGGGCCTAGATCAATACTTTGGGATGTCTTCTAAAAAAAAATATATACATGTCAAGGGATATTCAGGGATTCCTGGAAGATATCAGTGTTCCAATGTAACTAGCGCTAAGTTTGAAAAAAAGTGGTTTGGAAATAGCAAAGGGCTACTTGTATTTATTGCCCTATAACTTGCAAAAAAAAGCAAAGAACATGTAAACATTGGTTATTTCTAAACTCAGGACAAAATTTGGAAACTATTTAGCATGAGTGTTTTTTGGTGGTTGCAGATGTGTAACAGATTTTGGGGGTCAAAGTTAGAAAAAGTGTGTTTTTTTCCTTTTTTTCCTCATATTTTATATTTTTTTTATAGTAAATTATAAGATATGATGAAAATAATGGTATCTTTAGAAAGTCCATTTAATGGCGAGAAAAACGGTATATAATATGTGTGGGTACAGTAAATGAGTAAGAGTAAAATTACAGCTAAACACAAACACTGCAGAAATGTAAAAATAGCCTTGGTCCCAAACGGTCAGAAAATGGAAAAGTGCTGTGGTCATTAAGGGGTTAATTGCAAGGTGTTTACTGTTCCTTTAACAATTTGAGTTCCCTTTAATGAACATCTGGTATTTAAAAGAGACATTTACAGTATTTGTTCTTAATTGTCCATCTACAGGCAATACAAGTTACTTGCTCTAATTCGTTTGTACTACTAGCGTTGATGATTGGATCAGTTAGTTTCTTTTGTGACCAGCAGTGCTCCTTAGGGCCCCAGAGGCACTTCTACTGTGTGTTTAACCTTTTTCTGGAGGTTAAACACATAGTAGTGTACGGTCAATTTTCCTACAATGGCATGCTCTAATTCGTTAGGGTGACTAGCGCTCCTGATTGAATCAGCTGCGAGTTCAGCTCAGGACCAGTAGTGCTTCCTAGGTCCCAAACGGCACTTCTAGTGTGTGTTTAACCCCTTTTCGGAAGTTAAACACATAGTACTGTAGGGTTAATAGTCTTAAAATTACATGTTCTAATTTGTTTGTGCAACTAGTGCTGCTGAATGGACCAACTGTGTGTTCAGCTCAGGACCAGCAGTGCTCCTTAGGTTCCAAACCAAACGGTAGTTCTACTGTGTGTTTATACCCTTTGCGGAGGTTAAACACACAGTAGTGTGGGGTCGATAGTCAAAAAAGTAATTTTTCTACTTTTTTGTCCATTTAATTCTAAATAATATTAGACTGATTTTTAGCCCCTTAACCAAACCCCATTGCAGAAACTGCATGTGTTACTAAGACTGTGCTGTGTATAAGCTCACTCACAATTTGCAGAGCAGAACATTCTTTCTATGTGCTCAGAAAATTAGGATGTAATGTGTATTTTATTTTATTGTGTGAAACACGGTGTCCTCACAACACATAAACTGTCTGAAATATTGTACTCATGCGCGCTCACTAGAACACGTGTGCGCATGACCATTTGATTTATATACACACAAGTTAGCCAAAGTTGCAGATGTAACAGTTGTACCCTGCCCTTTACAAAGGCATACCTACATCTCTAGTTGAAAACTCTGGAATGGGAAACTAGGAATAAGAAACAGTGCTATTTTATAGTTTTATATATATATATATATATATATATATATATATATATATATATATATATATATATATAATCATTATTTTACTTTGTTTGCTATGCTGCCTTTGATTATGTGAGTACACTGTTCCTTTAATTTAATACCATCACATTTTTGTCTACAAAGACAAGTCAGAAAATGTCTCCTGTGACTGTCCTGTGCATGGAATGAGAATTCAATATAATTTCGTAGATAAGAAGGCCTATTACATTTGCTGGAAACACAGAATATTATTCAATCACCAAAAGTGAAATGTAAAACAATTTGGGTTTACACCAATCCATCTATAGTGAAACCATTTCAAACAGCAATATAAAAAGGTGATAAAATATTAAATCCTTTTCTTTCTCTCTATAAGACCTTCAAATGATTTTTTGTATAATTAATCATACAATTTTACTGTTAAAGCAACTGTATCTAATCATCCTGAAGGCCGGTGAATTAAAAATGAAAGCAAGTTCCATCCTTGATTCTTGTTGAATTATTAACTACAGTTATTCCGAAGTTTCATTCATAGCCAGACCAAGTAGTTATCTTTTAAATCTGTGGAAAAAGTTGCACTCAGCTGATATTGCACAACCCTTGTTCAATGAAGGTGAATGGCAAATTATTTTGTATTATGTTAACAACTTGAAATGTGGTGCAGATGAAGAGTGAGATGACTCTTGCTTTTTTCTAGATATGGACAAGTGAAAGGTCTATTAGTGTTAGGTGGGTATTGGGGTGGGGAACAGGGACTTGGTTAGCTTAAATTATGATGGGGCAGAATCACTGCTAGGATTACAGCACTGGGCTATCATTGCAATTAGGGTTATATGTGGTTAATTGGGTTCATTATGATGACAGAGAATGTGGTTCAACTTTTTTTGTGGTGAGGGAAGTTGAGGTTTGGGTTAAAGAACCAAATATATATCTAGACACCAGGGGCGTATTTAGGTTTTGTACAGGTGGGTTGAATTGCATGTATCTCATACCATTTTCTCCCTGAGAGAAGGGAGAGAAAAGAAGGGGAGGGGAGAAAAGAAGGAAGGGAGGGAGAAGAGAAAAGTGGGTAGGGAGAGGAGAAAATGGGGGAGGGAAAGAAGGGAGGGAAATAAAGTGATAGAAGGGAGCAAGGGAGGGAGTTGAGAGAAAGAAGGGAGGGAGGGAGGAAGGAAGGGAGGGAGGGAAAGAAATAAGGGAGGGAGCGAGTTGAAGAAGGGAGGGAGAAAGGGAAAGAAGGGAGAGAGGAAGGGAGGGAAAGAAGAATACACTTTGAAAACTATCACTGCCCCTTACATGCAACAACATACAGTAATTACCATCATTCAAGTAATGAAACGTTTTAAGTGTCCGTTTACTATTTACTCTGTGGGTTCATGAATGCAGAGAAAGCTAGCTATTAGTAGCTAACATACATTAGCGCTGAGAGTTTACGATTAGACATCACAAGCTGATCTAAGCAGTGCACAGATGCATCCAGTCTGTTAGTAACTAAGACCTGCAATAAGCACTGCATTCGCAGATCCACCACAGTTGACAAGGGGAGGCAGCATATTGGCACAAGGTCTTCTCCTCCAGCCTCACCTTGTAAGCATATCCCAAGGCAAGTTTCTCACCAAGAACGCTTCCACTGCAAAAATACCGGCAGCTCTAAATGAAGCAATGGTTTAACGGAGCACTGCCTGTAAAGAGTGACTTTAATCAGTGCATGTGCCTTGTCTTCTCTGTAAAAGCCTGCACTTTATCGCTCTCTGTACTGTGTGCCAGCTTTTAGAGAGAGGATAGGGCAGATGTGCTGCCCCTCCCAAATCTGCTGCCCTAGGCACTGGCCTTGTTGGCCTAGGCCATAATACGTCCCTGCTAGACACACACACACTCACACACATAACACACACACAAAGACACATTCATACACATAAACACACAAAACACATACACACACTCAAACAAAGCATACACAAACTCACACACATAACACGTACACACTCATACACACACATACACACACACAAATACAATAACTCATACACACACACACTTAACACATACACACAACACATACACACACACACACATAACACATACACACAAATACATACACACACACATAAATAACACATACACACACATAACATATACACACACACAAATACATACACACACATAACACATACACACACGTAACACATACACACAAATACATACACACACATAACACCTACACACACACATAACACGTACACACACACATAATACATATACACACATAACACATACACACACACATAACACATACACATGCATAACACATACACGCATAAAACATACACACACACATAACACATATACTCATACATATACAGTAAAACATCACTATAATGAGCAGTATGAATGAACACAATTCGGGGCTTTTTTTAGATTAGGGATTTAATGGGGCCCTTTGAAAAAGAGCTGAATGCCTTTTAAGGGCAGTAAAAGAGCTAAATGCCCTTTAAGGGTAATGCCCATACAAATGCCCCCTTTAGGGGGCAATGGGGTTAGTTTAGGATTTTTTAGTGTTAGGTTTTTTTATTTTGGGGGTTTTGGTGAGTGGGGGGGTTTTACTGTTAGATGGTGGGACTTTGTATTTTTTGTAAGTAAAAGAGCTGTTAATTTACCAAAAGGCCTTTTGAGGGCTATTGGTAGTTTAGCATTAGATTAGGGGGTGTTTTTATTTTGGGGGGGCTTTTTTATTTTCATAGGGATTAGGTTTAATTTTTTTTTATTTTTAAAATTTGGTTTATTATTTTATGTAAGTGTTAGGACTTTATTTATTTTTGTAATCTTAGATTAATTAATTTTTTTATTTTAAGTAATGTTAGTTTTTTTTATTTTAATTGTTTGTAACTTAGTATCTTTTAATTTAGTAATTGAGGTTTATATTTAGGGGGTGTTAGGTTAGGGGGTTTAGTAATTTAATTAGTTATTTGCATTGTGGGGTTTGGCGGTTTAGGGGTGTAGTAGTTTTATTAGGATTATTGCGTTGTGGTGGTTTGGTAGTTTAGGGGGTTAATAGTTTTATTTGGATTATTGCGTTGTGTGGTTTGGTGGTTTAGGGGTTAATAGTTTTATTAGGATTATTGCGTTGTGGGGTTTGGCGAATTAGGGGGTTAATAGATTTATTTAGGTTTGTTGTGTGATGTGGTTTAATGTCAGATTAAGGGGTTAATTAGTTTTATAGGTACTTTTCTATGTGGGTTAGTGCAGATTAGGGTTAAAAGTTTTAATAGAGACTGTGATGTGGGTGAATGGCGGATTAGGGGTTAATACTTTTATGTGGTAGGATTGCGATATGGGTGAATGGCTGATTAGGGGTTAATAGTTTAATTAGACATATTGCGTTGTGGGGGGGTTGTCGTTTTAGGGTTAATAACTTTTATTATTAGTTCTGATGTGAGTTTGATGGTAGAGGTTTTACCGTGTCAGGGTCTATTTTTGGGAGGCATGTTCGACTTTTACGCAAGATTTGGAGAATTTTTTTTTTTCTTTTCTTAGAGCGTCGTTAGTTTCTAAGGCCATTGGGCGACTCAGCAAATTTGGATTTACGCTCATTTCTGGACATCGCTAGTTTATCCGACTTACGGCGACTTTATAAACTGCCAGTGCCGTATATGTATACCCCGATGTGTGAGGTTGAAATAGGGGCGCGCGGGGTTTTTAACAGTTGCGCTGAAGCTTGCGCCGCATTTGTAATCTCGCCTGTATGTTCTATTTTTTATTTTTTTAGCCATTATACAAATGCCTAGAAATTATTTCCACAATATTGATAAGAGAAACTAATAGTAAGAAAGGGCACTTTATATCATGCTCACAATAGGTTACAATCTGCAAGCCTTTCTCATTATGTTCTTTTTTTCATGTTGTACAACATGGTGTGAAATGAAGATTATTTTAATCTATTTAAAAGGCAAAGTCTACACCAGATTTGTATTGTTTTATAAAATAGATAATCCCTTTATTACCCATCTGCCCAGTTTTGCATAACCAACACAGTTATATTAATATACTTTTAAACCCTGTGATTACCTTGTATCTTAGCTTCCTTCTGACAGACCCCGGTTCACATGACTTTTTATTTATTATCTATTGACTTGCATTTTAGCCAATTAGTGCAGTGTCTGCCTCAAGCCACGGGGCGTGATCACAAAGCAAATAAAAAAAGCATGTGATGAGAGGCGGCCTTCATAGGCTTAGAAATTATCAAATGAGCCTACCCAGGTTTAGCTTTCAAATAGAATACAAGAGAACAAAGCACATTTGATGATAAAAGTAAATTGGAAAGTTGTTTAAAATGACATGCCCTATCTGAATCATGAAAGTTTATTTTTGACTAGACTGATGAATGCAGACAATAGATTATATATTACAAATGAAAAATAAGTCACTGTACTAATGGTGCAATTGTTTACACCATTGTAAAAACACTAGAACACTGTTTGTTTAAATATATATATATATGGATTGTAAATAGAAAGATTTGTTTTTAATTTTAGTGCCAGGTAATGCACAGCAATGCAACACTGCTGTCTCTGGCAGTCAATAGGTTAATGCAAGATTTGTGCAAATGTAATACATCTATTTTATAACCATTTTTTCCCTTAGGCAAGCAAAATTAATAATACATTAACTTGCAAATGTTCTTATTCTCTTTAATTCTCTTTAATCTTACATACCAGTCTGCAATACTCTCATCATAAGGTTCAAAGGTAATCACCGCCCTGATCTGTTCAGACATGTACATATTTCTCTCCCTCTTTCTACATGTGCGCACATTTTACACTTTCATTTGACTGGAAATCAAAAGGGTTAAATTGTGTAACAGTAGCTGTTGCAAAACTGATAAAAGGTAACAATACGAGAAAGGTGCAGTTCAGCACACAAAGTTCTGTGAAGGAAGCTTTCACAATGATTACAGTGGCAAAATGTAACTAATAACAGACTTGGCACAAAAAGTATCCAACGACCCCATGTGCTAAACTGTAGTTGAGAGTAATTTTTGCATTTATATATAGTAGGGTTAAACATCCAAAACATAGTAAAAAAAAACTAATATTGCATAAGAGCATTTGAAATGTGTATGTTACAAATATTAGACAGTGACTAAATCTTAAAGGGTCAGTAAAGTCAAAATTAAACTTTCATGATTCAGATAGAACATGCCATTTTAAATAACGTTCCAATTTATTTTGTTTACCAAATTTGCTTTGTTCCCTTGGTATCTTTGTTGAAGATAAACACAAGGTAGTCTCATAAGAGCTCAGGAGTGTGCATGTGTCTAATCACTCTATGGCAGCAGTGTTTTTGCAATATTATTTGTAGCTTTAGTATATAATGTTGCAAAACACTACTGCTATAGAGTACTAAAGACATGTGCACACTCCTGAGCTCTTATGAACCCACCTAGTTTTACTCTTCAATAAAAGATTACCAAAAGAACAAAGCAAATTTGGTAACAGAAGTAAATTGGAAAGTGTGTTTAAAATTGCGTGTTCTATCCTAATCATAAAAGTTTAATTTTGCTTTACTGTCCCTTTAAATCAGCTGAAAAACCTCTTATTTAAAGATTTGTTTCCTTTTATGTAGAAAGGGTAAATTTATAATCTATGATGGCCATTGCATGAAATAAAATAATTATAGTTAATCAAATGAAATGCACAAATCACAATTTAGCATATTACTAAATATAATTTTATCTTTGAGAATTGTTATTTTTTCCTGTATACCACCCCCCCCCCACCCCGAGAAGCTGGAGTGTTTTTCTGCATACTTTAAGTATGCTCTACTGCAGTACTCTCCGATAAAATACATTAGATTTAGTCTTTAATTGTATCTGGTACATGCTACAAAACAATTCGCTCTTTAACAGGGAGCATGATTCAAATAGAGCACACAATTTTCAAAAAAAAGTTTCCAATTTACTTAAATTGTGAAGCTGTTTATTGTTCTCGTTGTATCCTTTATTGTCTGGAGTGCTATACGTAGCAGTTTTTCAAGAATAGAGTTAAAGGAATATAAAACCCAAAATGATTCAGATAGACCATACAATTTTAAACAACTTTCTAATTTTCCTGTTATCCTTTGTTGGAAAGCAGGAAGGTAAGATCAGGATTGTGCACGTGTCCCCAGCATTATATAGCAGCAGTTTTGCAACAATATTATACATTAGCAAGAGCACTAGATGGCAGCACTATTTCCTGTCATGTAGAGCTCCAGGCATGTGCACGTTACCTATCTAGATATCTCTTCAACAAAGAATACATGAGAACAAAGCAAATTTGATAATAGAAGAACTATTGGAAACTTTATTAAAACTGTATGCTCTATCTGAATCATGAAAGGAAAGCAATCTTATAAATTTGCAAGGGCGATTTATTGCAGCAGCATTTGCCTGCAATTAAGTGCTCCAATTACATGCACACTACCTACCCTAAGTATGCTCTTCAACAAATGTGAATAACAGAAATACATTTAAAAAAAAATAATAATAATTGTGTGCTGTATCTCAATCATGAAAAAAAAAAAAGAGATTGTGTTACATGTCCCTTTAATACTCTATGCTCCATGATACACAGAAAAATGTTAATTTGCATCTGGCCCCAGCAAATGAGACCAGGTATATATACGGCAAATAGTTATAATAGAGGCTAATGTTCAGGTAAACTGATATTTGCTCCATAATGTTCATAAACTTACATTACTGACTGTGGAGCTGGCTTCCCATATAAATCTCAGTCTGCCTTGAAAAAAAACATTTTATAGCTATTGTACAAGCAATCTCTTATCCATCCAGTCACAACATAACACTCACAGGCTCTGTTGGCGCAATGGATAGCGCATTGGACTTCTAGTTGATTGTAGACATTCAAAGGTTGTGGGTTCGAGTCCCACCAGGAGTTGGCTTGTTTTATGTTTCTGTATTCAGGAGTAATTTGAGGAAGCACTTCTTTCAGAGAAGAGTGATTGATTCATGGTATAAACTTCCACAAGAAGTAGTAATGACAAACACTGTGGGGGACTTTAAAAATGCCTGGGACGTGCATAAGGCTATCCTATGAACTAGATAAGTTTATGCTTTTAGGAAATATCAGGCAGACTTGCTGGGCCTATGGCTCTTATCTGCTGTCAATATCTTTGATTTCTATGAATGTTTCTTTGTACACTGGCTTGTGACATAATTTGTACAAATAGAAATACACCACTGTTATTTACAT
This sequence comes from Bombina bombina, assembly GCF_027579735.1. NCBI lineage: Eukaryota > Metazoa > Chordata > Amphibia > Anura > Bombinatoridae > Bombina > Bombina bombina. The sequence goes on from NC_069502.1 coordinate 709,728,479, forward strand.
ACATGCATGAGAGGCAAGCCCCAAAACACAGAATAATGCAAACCATGTGGGCCCAACCCCCCCATCAATGAGCCTGGGCACCACTCTTCCGTCACATACATCAAGGGCAACATGCATGGTACAGAGAAAGAGTGTAATCAATTTATCTGACTATTCCTTAAATGAAACTTAGAGACACGTACTGGGATTAGATTAGATAAATGTTGTTCCTACAGTTAAAGTGACAGTCTACTCTACCATAGAATTGTTATTGTTTTAAAATATAGATAATCCCTTTATTACCCATTCCCCAGTTTTGCATAACCAGCACAGTTATAATAATACACTCTGTGATTACCTTGTATCTAAGAACCTTCTTCCAGCCCCTGATCACATGACTGTGACTGTTTATTATCTATTGACTTGCATTTAGCATTGCGTTGTGCTGAATCTTAAATAACCCCCTGTGCCTGAACACAGTGTTATCTATATGGCCCACGTTGTACTTTCTGTCTCTTGTTGTTAAAAAGAGAATTTAAAAAGCATGTGATATAAGAGGCAGCCCTCAAAGGCTTAGAAATTAGCATATGAGCCTACCTATGTTTAGTTTAAACTAAGAATACCAAGAGAAAAAAAACAAATTTAATGATAAAAGTAAATGCAAAGTTGATTAAAATTAAAAGTCCTATCTGAATAATGAAAGTTAATTTATACTAGACTGCCCCTATAAATTTAATATGTTTTAAACACATTTATATTTAAATTCTATATCCTTTACTATTGGATGATTAGAATTTAAATGTAAAAACATTCTTGATATTGGCTGATAGGGATTGACTGATTTAAAATCAGAGCATCAGAATTAAGTGGTACCCCTTTACATTGGGGTTTCCTCCGTGCTTCCGAAATTCAGTGTGCGGCAGTGACCGCATGAAAGAGGAGGGCTCAGAGAAGAGAGCCAAAAAAAAAAAGGAAGATGCGGAGTGAAGGCAGTGGAAGAGGCCGCCAAAGTCTGCCTCCGCAAAGATGGGCCCCTGGCACCAGAATGAGGAGGGCCCTGACGTTGATGAACGATTGTGGGAGCGTAGGTGGCAGAAGAGGCAGCCGAAGTCCGCATCTGCCGCCATGAAAATGGGCCCCCAGTGCAAGGAACTGGGATGAAGAGGGCCCAGCGTCGCATTAAGAGGAGCTGGATTACCCTAACGTGAGTACCACTTTTGGGGTGGGTTAGGGCTTTTTTGGTGTGGGTTTTTTATTTTTAAAAATAAGGTTTATTAATTTAGGTGGATTTTTTATTTGATGGGCCATGTAATTCAGTGTTAGGTATAATAGTTGTTTTTTTTATTTTGGATACTGTAGTTAATTATTTTTGTAACTTAGATATTTTTTTCAAGTAACATCATTTTTTAAATTTTTGTTAACTTAGGGGGTTTAATTAAAGGGGGTTTATGTGTTGGGCTAGTTTGCATTGGGTATGTGGTGCATAGGGGTTAATAGTGACTTTGCAGTGGGTATATGGTGGCATAGGGGGTTAATAGTTAGCAACTTGTGGTGGGTATGTGGCAGGAATAGGAGTTAATAGCCGACTTGCTGTGGGTTTGTGGTGGCGTAGGGGGTTAATAGTTCTCGACGTGCGGTGGGTGATAGTGGCGACATAGGGGTTAATAGTAAACGACTTGCTGTGGGTATGTGGCTGCATATGGGTTAATAGTTACTTTCTGTGGGTAATGTGGCTACATAGGTGTTAATAGTTTAGTACTATATGTGGGTATGTGGTGGGTTTAGATATTTATTAATGTAGTGTTAGTTTGTGATCATGGTGGGTACTTAGGTTTAGATGTATTAGGATTAGTGGTTAGGCACGGCAGTTATAATCCTTTTACTATACATCTCTAATATGGTCGGCAATGCTGGGTGTTGTCTATAGCCAGCATCGCCAACCCAGTGGCATGTGTAGTTAAATGTCTATTAGTGATGCCGCTATGTCAGGAGCTTGGAATATTTCAACAAGCTCGCTCAACATATCGGCGGATCCCTTGGAATATTTTGCGGCCTCATAGCACTTTCGATCATTGGGTCCTGAATGTTTAAAACAGTTGCTAAGGTCAATTGTACATTTTAAAAGGAATTGTTCAGATCAGGGTCAGTTCGATAAAAAAAGTCAGCTCTCCTGGCTGAGCAGTTAGGAGTGAGAGGTTACAAGACACGCTATAACAAAGAGTGAGACAAACAGTAGATGGGCTTGATAGGCAAGATCTACTAAAGAATAAACGCAGAAAGAGTGAGGGGCCCTCTACAATAAATGTTATAACATTTGTAACTAATTAATCTGAACAATACAATGATAAATACCAAATCATTTGTCACCATTTTTTTAATGTTGGTGGCCGATGATAGTTCGATTTAGCCAAGGATGTAGATTTGCCTAGAAAAAGAATAGGTCAGTTGGAAATATTGTGCCACCAACACAACTCAGGAACTCTGAATCAAGTAGGTCATACTGGCTACTATTTAAAGGAACACTAAACCCAAACATTTTCTTTCATGATTCAAGTAGAGAATACAATTTTAAAGGGCCACTAAACCCAAATCTTTCTTTCATGATTCAGATAGAGAATAGAAATTTAAACAACATTACAATTTACTTCCATTATTATTTTGCTTCATTTTTTTAAATATCCTTAGTTGAAGAAAAAGCAATGCACATGGTGAACCAATCACACGAGGCTTCTATGTGCAGCAACCAATCAGCAGCTAGTGAGCATATCTAGATATGCTTTCCATCAAAGGAATATCAAGAGAATAAAACAAATGAGATAATATAAGTAAATTAGAAAGATGTTTAAAATTGCATTCTCTTTCAAAATCATAAAAAGAAAAAATGTGGGTAGCATGTTCCTTTAAACATCTTTCCAATTTACTTCTATTATCTAATTTGCTTCATGTTTTAGATATCTTGTGTTTAAGAAATAGCAATGCACATGGGAGGAGTCAATCACACCAAGGCATCTATGTGTAGCTACTAATCAGCAGCTTGTCTGAGCCTATCTAGATATGCTTTTCCCAGCAAAGGATATCAAGAGAATGAAGCAAAATAGATAATTGAAGAAAATTAGAAAGTTGATTAAAAATTGCATGCTCTTTCTAAATCATGAGAGAGAAAAAATTGGGTTTCATGTCCTTTAAGGGTATGTTTAAGTGTATTTTTCATTGTTGTAAAGTCTGTAAAAAGGTGGAATTGGCAAAGTGGCTTTAATCATCAGTGACTGGTGAAAGATTTCAGAAAAGATATGCATTAATTGCTGATTCACTTATTGATCTACTGTATATGATCATGTGTTGATTGCAATTTACAGTATATAGAGTTACATCCACTGCACCCCTAATACGACATTTTGTAAAATGTAGATCAGAAAAAAACATGTACGCTCAAATGGACAGTCATAGAGAAGATAGTAGCTCCCAAAAGAGTAGCTGATCAGGATAATTTATTAGCAATAAGGGAAGTATTCTAGATTTTCAGATTGCAAACAAGAATACCCAAAGGGTTAAATGCTGTTTAACCCACCAGTACTGTCAGGGCTGGACTGGGAATAAAAAGCAGCCCTGGAAAAATATGAAGACCAGCCCTATTTTTCCCATTGAGTCGATAGAATGCACATGCCCTATTTTTCCTTCAAAGGGGGATTACTGGGACACTCCTTCCCCAATATTTTTTCAGAATTAAATTATATTACTTTGTATTAAATACAAATGTCAGAGTGATGTTATATAGCAGCCTGCAACCCCAATTTGCAACCATTAATCATTCCTTTCAATTTTAGCTTTCCAGCCCCAGCTGCTGCAGCCCCAGGGGAAATCTCCTGTATCCTGGTAGGCCAATCCGGCCCTGAGTACTGTATAACAGAATTTATGCTTACCCTGATAAATTACTTTCTCCAACGGTGGTGTCCGGTCCAACCGGCGTCATCCTTACTTGTGGGATATTCTCTTCCCCAACAGGAAATGGCAAAGAGTCCCAGAAAGCTGGTCACATGTCCCTCCTAGGCTTCCAGCCCACCCCAGTCATTCGAGACCCGACGGACAGGAGGAAATATATATAGGAGAACATATGATACCGTGGTGACTAGTAGTTAGAGAAAATAATTCATCAGACCCTGATTAAAAAACCAGGACGGGCCGTGGACCGGACACACCGTTGGAGAAAGTAATTTATCAGGTAAGCATAAATTCTGTTTTCTCCAACATTGGTGTGTCCGGGTCCACGGCGTCATCCTTACTTGTGGGAACCTATACCAAAGCTTTAGGACACGGGATGAAGGGAGGGAGCAAATCAGGGTCACCTAAAACGGAAGGCACCACGGCTTGCAAAAACCCTATCTCCCAAAATTAGCTCTCCGGAAGAAGCAAAAAGTAGATCAAATTGTAAAATTTGCAAAAGTTGTGGCAGTGAAGACAAGTCGCTGCCTTAATATCTGGTCAACAGAAAGGCCTCGTTCTTGAAGGTCCCATGTGGGAAGCCACAGCCCTAGTGGAGTGATCTGTGATTCTTTCAGGAGCGCTGCCCCGTCCGGCCAGTCCTCATAAGGCCAAACGGATAATGCATTTAAGCCAAAAGGAAAGGAGAGGTAGAAGTCGCTTTTTGACCCTGCTCCTTTTACCAGAATAAACAACAAACAAGGGAAGATGTTTGTCTGGAAATCTTTAGTAGCCTCTTAAATAGAATTTTAGAGCAACGGACTACTGTCCAAATTGTGTAACAAGCGTTCCTTCTTTGAAACTCGGATTCGGACACAAAGAAGGTACAACTATCTCCTGGTTAATATTTTTGTTGGAAACAACTTTCGGAAGAAAACCAGGCTTAGTACGCAAAACCACCTTATCTGCATGGAACACCAGATAGGGCGGAGAACACTGCAGAGCAGATAACTCTGAAACTCTTCTAGCAGAAGAAATTGCAACCAAAAACAAAACTTTCCAAGATAATAACTTAATATCTACGGAATGTAAGGGTTCAAACGGAACCCCTTGAAGAACTGAAAGAACTAGATTTAGACTCCAGGGAGGAGTCAAAGGTCTGTAAACAGGCTTGATCCTAACCAGAGCCTGAACAAATGCTTGAACATCTGGCACAGCTGCCAGTCTTTTGTGAAGTAAAACAGATAAAGCAGAGATCTGTCCCTTCAGAGAACTTGCAGATAATCCTTTCTCCAAACCTTCTTGTAGAAAGGATAGAATCTTAGGAATTTTTATCTTGTTCCATGGGAATCCTTTAGATTCACACCAACAGATATATTTTTTCCATATTTTATGGTAAATTTTTCTAGTTACAGGCTTTCTAGCCTGAATCAGAGTATCTATTACAGAATCTGAAAACCCACGCTTTGATAAAATCAAGCGTTCAATCTCCAAGCCGTCAGTTGGAGGGAAACCAGATTCGGATGTTCGAATGGACCCTGAACAAGAAGGTCCTGTCTCAAAGGTAGCTTCCATGGTGGAGCCGATGACATATTCACCAGGTCTGCATACCAAGTCCTGCGTGGCCACGCAGGAGCTATCAAGATCACCGAGGCCCTCTCCTGATTGATCCTGGCTACCAGCCTGGGGATGAGAGGAAACGGTGGGAATACATAAGCTAGGTTGAAGGTCCAAGGTGCTACTAGTGCATCTACTAGGGTCGCCTTGGGATCCCTGGATCTGGACCCGTAGCAAGGAACCTTGAAGTTCTGACGAGACGCCATCAGATCCATGTCTGGAATGCCCCATAATTGAGTTATTTGGGCAAAGATTTCCGGATGGAGTTCCCACTCCCCCGGATGGAATGTCTGATGACTCAGAAAATCCGCTTCCCCCAATTTTCTCCACTCCTGGATGTAGGATCGCAGACAAGTGGCAGGAGTGATCCTCCGCCCATTGAATTATCTTGGTCACTTCTTTCCATCGCCAGGGAACCTCTTGTTCCCCCCTGATGATTGATATATGCAACGGTCGTCATGTTGTCTGATGAAACCTTATGAATTTGGTCCTTTGCTAGTTGAGGCCAAGCTCTGAGAGCATTGATATCGCTCTCAGTTCCACCGAATGTTTATCCGGGAGAAGAGACTCTTCCCTGAGACCATAGACCCTGAGCTTTCAGGGATTCCCAGACCGCGCCCCATCCCACTAGGCTGGCGTCCGGTCGTGACAATGACCCACTCTGGTCAGCGGAAGCTCCATTCCCTGTGACAGATTGTCCAGGGTCAGCCACCAACGGAGTGAATCTCTGGTCTTTTGATCTACTTGAATCATCGGAGACAAGTCTGTATAATCCCCATTCCACTGTCTGAGCATGCACAGTTGTAATGGTCTTAGATGAATTCGTGCAAAAGGAACTATGTCCATTGTTGCAACCATCAATCCTATTACTTCCATGCACTGCGCTATGGAAGGACGAGGAACAGAATGAAGTACTTGACAAGAGCTTAGAAGTTTTGATTTTCTGACCTCTGTCAGAAAAATCCTCATTTCTAAGGAATCTTTTATTGTTCCCAAGATGGGAACTCTTGTTGAGGGGGACAGATAACTTTTTTCTTTGTTCACCTTCCATCCGTGAGATCTGAGAAAGGCTAGGACGATGTCCGTATGAGCCTTTGCTTTTGACAGGGACGACGCTTGAATCAGGATGTCGTCCAAGTAAGGTACTACTGCAATGCCCCTTGGTCTTAGAACCGCTAGAAGGGACCCTAGTACCTTTGTGAAAATCCTTGGAGCAGTGGCTAATCCAAATGGAAGTGCCATAAACTGGTAATGCTTGTCCAGAAAAGCGAACCTAGGAACTGATGATGTTCCTTGTGGCATAGGAATTAGTAGGGTACGCATCCTTTAAATCCACGGTAGTCATAAATTGATTTTCCTGGTGATAGTAGGTAGGATCCCGTTCGATAAGTTTCCATTTTGAACGATGTACCCTGAGAAATTCTTTTAGGATCTTTAGGATCCAAAATTGGTCTGAATGTTCCCTCTTTTTTGGGAACTATGAACAGATTGGAATAAAATCCCATTCCTTGTTCTCTTATTGGAACTGGATGTATCACTCCCATCTTTAACAGGTCTTTCACACACAATGTAAGAATACCCTGTCTCTTTATTTGGTTTGAAGATAATTGAGAGCCTGTGGAACCTTCCCCTTGGGGTAGTTCCTTGAATTCCAGGAGATAACCTTGAGAAACTATTTCTAGGCCCAAGGATTCCTGAACATCTCTTGCCCGAAGCCTGAGCAACAGAGAGAAAGTCTTGCCCCCACTAGATCCGGGTCCGGATAGGGGGCTATCCCTTCATGCTGTTTTGGTAGCAGTGGTAGGCTTCTTGGCCTGCTTACCCTTGTTCCAGCCTTGCATTGGTTTCCAGGCTGGTTTGGGTTGTGAAGTATTACCCTCTTGCTTAGAGGATACAGAATTAGAGACTGGTCCGTTTCTGCGAAAGGGACGAAAATTAGGCTTATTATTAGCCTTAAAAGACCTATCCTGTGGGAGGGCGTGGCCCTTTCCCCAGTGATGTCTGAAATAATCTCTTTCAAATCAGGTCCAAATAATGTTTTACCTTTGAAAGGAATGTTAAGCAATTTTGTCTTGGAAGACACATCCGCTGACCAAGACTTTAGCCAAAGCACTCTGCGCGCCACGACAGCAAACCCTGAATTTTTCGCCGCTAATCTAGCTAATTGCAAAGCGGCATCTAAAACAAAAGAGTTAGCCAATTTAAGTGCTTGAACTCTGTCCATAACCTCCTCATACGAAGATTCTTTACTGAGCGATTTTTCTAGTTCTCGAACCAGAAACACGCTGCCGTAGTGACAGGAACAATGCATGAAAATGGTTGTAGAAGGTAAACCTTGCTATACAAAAATCTTTTTAAGCAAACCCTCTAAATTTCTTATCCATAGGATCTTTGAAAGCACAACTATCTTCCGCTAGGTAATAGTAGTGCGTATTGTTTAGAGTAGAAACCGCCCCCCCTCGACCTTGGGGACTGTCCTGCCATACGTCCCTTTCTGGGGTCGACTATAGGAAATAAATTTCTTAATATAGGGGGGGGAACAAAAGGTATGCGGGCCTTTCCCACTCTTTATTTACTATGTCCGCCACCCGCTTGGGTATAGGAAAAGCGTCGGGGGGCACCGGACCTCTAGGAACCTTACATAATTTCTCTGGAATGACCAAATTGTAACAATCATCCAGAGTAGATAACACCTCCTTAAGCAGTGCGCGGAGATGTTCTAATTTTAATTTAAATGTCACAACATCAGGTTCAGCTTGAATGAGAAATTTTTCCTGAATCTGAAATTTCTCCATCAGACAAAACCTCCCTCATGGCCCCTTGAGATTGGTGTGAGGTATGACAGAACAATTATCATCAGCGTCCTCTTGCTCTTCAGTGTTTAAAACAGCAGCAATCGCGCTTTCTCTGATAAGTAGGCATTTTGGATAAAAGATTTGCTATGGAGTTATCCATTACAGCCGTTAATTGTTGCATGGTAATAAGTATTGGAGCACTAGATGTACTAGGGCCTCCTGTGTGGGCATAACTGGTGTAGACACAGTAGGGGATGATGTAGTATCATGTTTACTACCCCCTCATTTTGAGGAATCATCTTGGGCCAATATCATTATCTGTTGCACTTACTGTCCCTTACTTTGTTTGGACGCTATGGCACACTTATCACATAAATTTAAATGGGGAGACACATGGCTTTTATACATATAGAACATAGCTTATCTGATGGTACAGACATGTTAACAGGCTTAAACTTGTCAACAAAGCACAAAAAAACGTTTTAAAATAAAACCGTTACTGTCACTTTAAATTTCAAACTGAAAACACTTTATTACTGAATATGTGAAAAAGTATGAAGGAATTGTTCAAAATTCACCAAAATTTCACCACAGTGTCTTAAAGCATTAAAAGTATTGCACACCAAATTTCAGAGCTTTAACCCTTAAATTAACGGAACCCGGAGCCGTTTTTACATTTAACCCCTATACCAGTCCAGAATGAGGCTCTGTCTATAACTAGAAAGGCCCCCATCTGGAAAAAGGTGTCCAACACAGTGCCTGCCGTTTTTCTAAACGTTCCCCAAGATTATAATACCAATAATTAGTTAGAATCTGCATAATATGCCTAGTAAAGCAATTGTTTTAGCCCAGAAAATGTCTACCCAGTTTTTAAGCCCTTTTTGAAGCCCTTTATTCTTTTATGTTTAACTAAGAAAATGGCTTACCGGTCCCCATGAGGGGAAATGACAGCCTTCCAGCATTACATGGTCTTGTTAGAATATGGCATAGTCATACCTTAAGCAGAAAGAACTGCTAACTGTTTCCCCCAACTGAAGTTACTTCATCCAACAGTCCTGTGTTGGAAACAGCAATCGATTTTAGTTACTGTCTGCTAAAAATCATCTTCTCTTACAAACAGAAATCTTCATCCTTTTCTGTTTCAGGAGTAAATTAGTACATACCAGCACTATTTTAAAATAACAAACACTTAATATAGAAGAATAAAACTACAAAAAACTCTTAACCATCTCCACGTGGAGATATTGCCCTGTGCAACGGCAAAAGAATGACTGGGGTGGGCGAGCCTAGGAGGGATCAAGTGACCAGCTTTGCTGGGACTCTTTGCCATTTCCTGTTGGGGAAGAGAATATCCCACAAGTAAGGATGACGCCGTGGACCCGGGACACACAATGTTGGAGAAATAGTGAATTAGTTACACACAGTCTGTAATCTGCCGGTGAAATGCTGGCCTGACCCTACCCACCCCAGTACTTTATAAAGTTACCACAGTAGTCTGTGACATGGTCCAGCCCCCCCCGTACTGGTATAGTGGTACTGTATAGTGACACTGTTTACCCCCCCCCCCCCCCCCCCCCCCCCCTTGTTGTATTAACAAGGTCTGTAATTTGCTGGTTTCCACAAACATACACACACACACACATACATACATGCATAAATACACACACACAGTCACATACATACATACACACATACATACATACATACACACATACACACACACCCACATGCACTAATACACACACACACCCATCGCATAAATACACACACAGTCACATACATACATACACACACACACATACACACATTAAACACCAATGGGTAAAACAGAAACACTAACCCCTGTAGTCAGAGACAGAAGGGCATATTTATCAAGCTTCCAATGGAGCTTGACTGCAGGCTCGCCGAAACAGAAGTTATGAAGCAGCGGTCTAAAGACCTCTGCTCCATAACCTGTCCACCTGCACTGAGACTTCGGACAGAAATCAACCCGATCGAAAGCGATCAGGTTGATTGACACCTCCTGCTAGCGAATCTGCAGAGGGTGGCACTGCACCAGCAGTTCACCAGAACTGCTGGTGCAATGATAAATGCAGAGAGCGTATGCTGTCAGCATTTATCGATGTGCAGTGGACATGATCCGCAATATCGGATCATGTCCTCTCACACATTAATAAATAGGCGCCAGAGACACTAGTGAAGCATCACGTCATACTCACATGATATCAGTGCATGCAGTGGCAGGTCAACGTTTTTATTGAAAGTTGCGACCATCGGCACCCCCCTGTAGTTCCGCCCGCTGAACAGTAACAATAAAAATATAGGTTTAAATCATAAAGTTGATAATGAAATAAAGAACTCAAATACTGTACATTATTGCAACAATAGGTAATAATGGTTTAAAGTGATGGTAAATCCAAGCATTTAACAAACGATAAGATTTACCATCACTAAAAAATAAAGTGGAGTATAAGTGATGACTGTAAAAAATGTTGCTAAACTCACACTTTCTGTGCCGTTGCACAGTGATAAACTCAGCGGCTCTGGCCGCCCACAGCACATCGATCTTCTACCAATGAGGTGCCACTTGCACCAGTAAACCAATAGCGTGCGTGCATACAGAACACTGTCAGTTGACATGCACGGCTATTGGTTCAGAGGTGCAAACGTCACCTCTCTGAGGGAGAGCGATGTGCCATGGGCAGCCGGAACCATTGAGTTTAGTGCTGTGCAACGGCACAGAAAAGGTGAGTTTAGCAACCCTTTTTTACATATCTCATCACTTAAACTCTACTTGATTTTTAGTGATGGTAAATCCTAGCGTTTGTTATTCGCTTGGCTTTACCATCACTTTAAGAGCAATGAGTAAAATGTTTATGTATAAAGGCTAAGGGGCATATTTATCAAGCTCCGTAAGACCGCTGCTCCATAACCTGTCCGCCTGCTCTAAGGTGGCAGACAGAAATTAATGTGATCGAATACGATTCGGGTTGATTGACACCCCCCTGCTAGCGGCCGATTGGCCGCGAATCTGCAGGGGGCGGCATTTCACCAGCAGTTCACAAGAACTGGCAGGAGCAATGATAAATGCCAACAGCGTATGCTGTCGGCATTAACGATGTGCAGCGGACATGATCCGCAATATCGGATCTTGTCCGCTCGCATCATAATAAATAGGCCCCTAAACCTATAAAAAGGCTACTTGATGTCATGTGTCCCTAGACACATATTAAAAATGAAGGGGTAAATAAAACATAAGAGAGTAGTGTCATTTTAGTAATTGTAAAGCTAGGTACGATCAGTTAAGTAAAGATTAATGATTTTTGTGTCCTTTCAAAGCAATAACATACATCTGAACCATTTTCTTTCCCTTTGCTTGGACCCATCATAGGAATCCCCTATAGAGTTCTCTGTATAGTGAGGATGACAAAATCCACAAATGATAGAGCATGGATTAATTGTTAACATCATTCCTTAAAGCTACATTACAGTATTTATAGTATGCTAGTTATTTCCTCTTTCATTATAAAGGGACGGTCTACACCTTAAACTTTTACCTTAGATTTAGCTGCAAACAGCCTCTCTGCTGCACCTGTTCTATATCCTGCAGCAGCAGGAATGGTAAAAACAGTTATTTTAAAATTAATATTGTTTGTGGCCACTTTGAAATGGTTGCCAAGCTCAGCCCACTGATGAGATCACAATCTGGGCTGCTTTCCAATCACAAAAGGCTCACTAGTTGGCTTCAATAGACTGTCAATGCTATTCAGCAGAGTGCCTAGATGCAGTCCAGATTGTGATGTCATCAGTTGGTGGAGCTTTGGCAACCATTTCAAAGTGGCCAAAAACAATATTCATTTTAAAATAACTTGTTTACTGTTCCTGCTGCATGAATTTCAAAAGGTTCAGGAGGCTATTTGCAACTTAATCTAAGGTAAGACTTTAAGAAGACTAGGGTGTAGACTGTCCCTTTAAGTTACATTTTACATTTCTCCTCACTCATCAGGTTGTATGGTGATCTCTCCAACAGGCTAAGTCATAGACAATAATAGGCTATGGTTGTATAAAGCTTAACCCTTCAGGCTAAGAACCCTTGGCACAATAGATATTATAGTGATATGGGAGTCATTCATTAAAGTCATCATCTTAATGGGACATGAAACTGCTGGGTACAACTAAAACTCATCATGCTATTTATTGTCTTTCCTCCTATGCCATCATCTTTCTTCAAAGCCATTAAAAGCTAGTAAATGAAGCTCTGCATCTTCATCCCGCCATCTTGGAGTTTAAGAATTCCTGCACTCTGTGACAGAAGCAGTGCACATTCACCAGTGACACTGTTGTCTTTTTTTACAAGTAGTATTGTTTAGTGTGCATAATGCAGGGCAGAAGCTGTATGTTTTTCATTTGGCTGTATTGACCTATATTATTCCTGATGGCTTTTTTTTTCTGTTTGTTATATAACTTTTAAACTGTGTAAAAAAAACCTGCAAAACTGTAAAGCTTCCACTTTCTATTGTGCAAGCTAATCCAAGTTCAAGGCACATCTGTCATAAAGCCGGTAACATCACGGAATCTGTAAAAGCTACAGCTTCTGTCACAGCATGCAGCAATGCGCACATTAAAACATGATGACTGGCTTTTAAGAGAGCCACAGGTACAGGATGAAATACAGTAGCATGTTTGTATAATAACCATGCTATTGTAGTTGTACCCAGCATGCCCTTTAAATTACTATTAATTGCACACAATTGTGATATCATACCATTATGTTAGAAATGTTATATAATTCACTTTTTTTTCTATTTACCATTTTAGAAAACACAGGAACTGCTTTAATGGAACATTTCAAAATGAAAATTATAAAGAATTTCCCATGCCATGATATTTAGGGCTAGATTACAAGTGGATCGTTAAATTATTGTACACCCGCAAATTGGCAAATTTGCCTTTTTGCGGGCATGGCAATAATTAATCAGCCATTAGAAGTTGCTAGTTTCTTGGTACCCACAAGTTTGCGGTAGCAATTAGCACTTTTAAAATTAACCAGAGATCAGATCTCTGGATAATTTTATAAATGTGTCCCAAATGCCCCAAAATACGATCTAGTGTAGTTTATTAAAAAATAAAGATAGCAGCATCTTTATTTCTTAAAGTGAATGTCAATTTTGATGCTAAAGTGCCCGGGTTTTTAAAAATTTGATTAAAAACAGGGGGCACTTTAATTCATCAAAATTTGCATTTCACTCCTGTTGAGAAAAAAAACGTACCTTTTAATCTTCACAGCAGCTCCAGCTTCCTCTGGTCATTGCAAGCCATTTCCGTCAGAAATGATGGATAGGTCATTCTCCAACCATGGCTCCCCCTCCCGGGGGAATCAGTGTCTGATTCAACGCCGTGATTGGAGGAAGCCGGATTCCTCATTTTAGACTCATGGGCGCGATCCGATATACGGCGCAGGTTTCGGCGCAAGTGTGGAAACCTGCGCCGCCCGTAGTTTCAGCTTGCAACTGGAGCTATCTAATATACCCCGCCGGCAATTGCTAAAGTGCCGTAAGTCGGATAAACTAGCGATGTCCAGAAATCTGCATAAGTACAAATTTCTGGAATCGCCAGTGACTTACGGCACTTTAGAAACTGCCAGCACCTACAAAAACTGACGAAAGTATTAAATCTCCCGTACTGTCTAACATGCCTCCCAAACATAGCCCGACACGTATACCCCTCTATCCGCTATCCCCCCCTCACTCTCCAAATAATAATGTATTAACCCCTAAACCACCGCTCCCGGACCCCGCCGCACCTAATAAAGTTATTAACTCCCCTAAACCGCCCGCTCCCGGACCCCGCCGCCACCTACATTACCTACCCCCCTAATGTGAGCCCCTTACTCCGCCGCCACCTACATTACCTACCCCCTAATGTGAGCTCCTTACACCACCGCCACCTACATTACCTACCCCCTAATGTGAGCCCCTTACACCGCCGCCACCTACATTACATACCCCCTAATGTGAGCTCCTTACACCGCTGACACCTACATTACCTACCCCCTAATGTGAGCTCCTACCCCACCGCCAGCTATATTAAAATTATTAACCCCTAATCTAATCCCCCTACCCTGCCGCCAGCTATATTAAATTCATTAACCCCTAATCTAATCCCCCTACAACCGCCGCCACCTATATTAACTATATTAACCCTAATTATATTAGGGTTAATATAGTTATTATATTATATATATATTAACTATATTAACCCTAATTATATTAGGGTTAATATAGTTAATATAGTTATTATATTATATATATATTAACTATATTAACCCTGTCTAACTCTAACACCCCTAACTTAATTATTATTAAAATAAATCTAAATAATATTAATAATATTAACTAAATTATTCCTATTTAAATCTAAATACTTACCTATAAAATAAACCCCTACGATAGCTACAATATAATTAATAATTACATTGTAGCTATTTTACGGTTTATATTTATTTTACAGGTAACTTGGTATTTATTTTAACTAGTACAATAGCTATTAAATAGTTAATAACTATTTAATAGCTACCTAGTTAAAATAATTACCAATTTACCTGTAAAATAAATCCTAACCTAAGTTACAAATACACCTACACTATCAATAAATTAAATAAACTACAAATATCTAAACTAAAATACAATTAAATAAACTAAACTAAATTACAAAAAAAACAAACTCTAAATTTTCAAAAAATAAAAAAAGATTACAAGAATTTAAGCTACTTACACCTAATCTAAGCCCCCTAATAAAATAATAAAGCCCCCCAAAATAAAAAAATGCCCTACCCTATTCTAAATTAAAAAGTAACCAGCTCTTTTACCAGCCCTTAAAAGAGCTTTTTTGCGGGGCATTGCCCCAAAGTAATCAGCTCTTTTGCCGGTAAAAAAACACACAATACCACCCCCCCAACATTACAACGCACCACCCACATACCCCTATTCTAAACCCACCCAAACCCCCCTTAAAAAAACCTAACACTAACCCCAGAAGATCTCCCTACCTTGAGTCGTCTTCACCGAGCCGGGCCGAACTCTTCATCCAGATGTGGTCCTCCATCCCAGCGATGTCTTCATCCAAGCGGCAAAGAAGAGGTCTTCCATCCCGGCGATGTCTTCAACCAAGCGGCAAAGAAGAGGGTCCTCCATCGGGGCGAAGTCTTCCTCCAAGCAGCATCTTCAATCTTCTTTCTTCCGGCTTCTTCCGACCTCCGACGCAGAACATCCAGCTGGCCCGACGACTGAACGACGAATGAAGTTTCCTTTAAATGATGTCATCCAAGATGGCGTCCCTCGAATTCCGATTGGCTGATAGGATTCTATCAGCCAATCGGAATTAAGGTAAGAAAATCTGATTGGCTGATTCAATCAGCCAATCAGATTCAAGTTCAATCCGATTGGCTGATCCAATCAGCCAATCAGATTGAGCTTGCATTCTATTGGCTGATCGGAACAGCCAATCAACACTTTTTAGCCTTGTTCTTTCATTAGCGATTGTTGAAAGATATAACTGCTCATCCTAACCTGCAAAATCATCAAAATCAACACTTTTTTAGCCTTGTTCTTTCATTAGCGTTTGCTGAAATATATAACTGCTCATCCTAACCTTCAAAATCAACACTTTTTTATCCTTGTTCTTTCGTTAGCTATTGTTGAAAGATATAACTGCTCATCCTGCAAAAGGATTGTTTGGGCTCCTGGTCTATTAAGGTACTGTTTACGGTTATTTAACCACCGTTCTAAGAGACATTATTTTAGATTGCATTGTACTCCTATCAAGAAACACACTTCTAATTTTATAGATTTAAATATTGTTGTTATTTTAATTGTTTGCACACATTATTCTTAAAATATTGTTCTTGACATATTGCATCTCACTCAATGCCATTTTAGTTGTTAGCTAATACCTTGCAAGGTTTAGTGTTTTTAATGTTTATATGAATTTACTCACCTGCATATTAAAGTGTTTACATTTTCAAACAGAGCTTTAGGCCTCTTTTAGTCCTTTATATAATATAACAGTTATCATAAATGATTACATTTTATACTATCTCATTTAGTGATCACCTTATATATTAGGTATTATATACATTTTTTACACATTATCACATATTTTATTTTCTCAATTTGCTATTAATTTAGTGCTCACCTTATTGTCTGTTTTCATTATTATTATTTACATCTTGAGGAAGGTTGTAATTTTTAGGTGTAGCTTATATTGAGTCTTAGAAGTGTTTCCCTCATATTGTTGTTTTCTCTTTATTTTGGACTAGACTTTCCCTTTAAAGTGCCCCTGTTTTTAATCAAATTTTTAAAAAACCGGGCACTTTAGCATCAAAATTGACATTCACTTAATAAATTAACAGCACTAGGCAGTATTTTGGGGCTAAAGTTGGTGGGAGTGGGGTGTTTGCAAAAAAAAAACGACACTGTAAAGTGCCTTTACATTGCGGTCTATGGGAACTGTGCGTTCCCAGTAAATATATATGTATATGACTATATAGATATATTTATGTGTTAATATGTGTATATACACCTATAAACACATAAATATATATGTAAACAAGCATATACATTCATATTTAAAATTACTGTAATCGCTGCGCTTCTTACCTCCTTTGCTGCGCTTAGGTTCTGATGCTGTCTCTGAAGGCATGAAAACGAGTCTCCCATAGGAGCCTATGGAAGCGCGCTCTCATGAGCACAATACTTCCCAGCAATGCGAACGCGAGGTTGTGTTCTCATTGCTGTGAACTTGTGTTACCAGTGCACATTAGAGTGCGCTAGCGCTAGTATTACACAGTGAGCACAAATATCGCATTCATTGGCCCTTAGTTTGATAACAACTTGAACGGCTTTATTTAACTTTTACTGTCCCTGAAGCACTTTTTGCCTATTCAAATTTACAACTTCCTCAGAGAATAAAAAGGAAAAGGCTGGCGATTAGCATGACCAGAAAAACCTGTTTGAATTTCTGGGTTGCAGGTTTGAATTCTGATCAGACCAATAAATAGAGTAACCTAATGCACATGTAATAGATGTTATCAGCAGATGGCTAGAGCGTTTGCTTTGCTTTCACACCACTTGTGGGTAGATCACTGTATAGATAATCTTAATTGGACATTGTACAATAGATATTTTTTTTGCATAAATGTTTTGTACATGATCCAATGTTTTGTAAAAAAAATAGTTTTGCTTATTTTTAAATAGCATTGTGCTGAGTTTCAGACTCCTAACCAAGCGCCAAAGTATCAGATATAGACTCAAAAAGGCATACCTGATGGGTAAGGATATGAGAGTGAGGAATGCCTTAAAGTTAAAAGGACAGGAAACAACAAAAATGTGATTCATGATTCAGATAGAACATACAATTTTAAACAACTTTCAAGTGTACTTGTATTATCAAATATTCTTTATTCTCTTGTTATCGTTTGCTAAGGAACATCATTACACTAATGGCAGCTAGCTAAACACATCTATTTAGCCAATCACAAGAGACAAATGTGTGCAGGCACCAATTAGCAACTAACTCCCACGAGTGTAGGATATGTGCGTATTCATTTTCAACAATGGATACCAAAAGAAGAAAGCACATTTTAAAATAGAAGTGATTTTAAAAGTGTCTTAAAATGACATGCTCTATTTGATTCTTGCAATTTTAATTTTTACTTTCCTATCCCTTTAAGCAGCATAATATGTCCACCCTGTCCTACCAGTTCCTATTGAATAGTTTATTCTTTTACATGGATCAGTAACTATGTCAGAACATGCCACATACAATTTATGTACTGACTATTCAAGGGATTGTCAAGTACAATATGACTCAAAGGGGCCTGAGGAGCAAAAACATTTGGGGCTTTTGTTTAGCATTATTTTTAGTGCTGGGGTCGTTTCTGTCCTTCACACCCAGATCCCTGCATAGCTAGATAAGCACATCTCAAGTTAAAATGTTCCTTTTTAAAATATTTAAAGGGACACTCAAATCAAAATAAACTTTTATGAATCAGAAAGAGGCTGCGGGTTTAAGACACTTTCCAATTAACTTCTTTTAACAAATTTTGCACAGTCTTTTTATAAACACACTTTCTGAGGTACCAGCTCCTACTGTGCATGTGCACAAGCGCACAGGATGTACGTATACTAGTCTGTGATTGGCTGATGTCTGTTACATGATACAGGGGGCAGGAATGATGAAAAAATTAAATTGACAGAAAACAAATCTACTGCTTATTTGAGATTAAGAGTAGGTGCTATTGCATTGTCTTTTTTTATTATGCACCTGTTACAAGAGTCATATTATACTTGACAGGTCCTTAATTAATCAGTAGAGGAAGTCTACACAGGGCACTTCCAAATATGATGAAAAGTATCAGTTACTGCAGTGGTCCATGAAACATTCTATTTAAAATTTATAATTTTTGTCCATTTTTTTTAAAGTAACAAACATCTTCTTATCAACATATAAATAAAGCAGGTTTATCCTTCACCACAAATCCCAACAGTAAAACTTTATAATTCTTATGTACATTTTTATCTTTGATATAGCTTGTTCTACAGGCTTTTCTACTTTCAAAGATCTATTGGAAACAAACAAGTGTGACATACATTGATTGTGCAGGGTAAAGCCTAAAGGCAATGAATTCAACTTGGTTTTGTAGGTTGTCAGGATACATGTGAGATAGCTTTTTTGGATATTAAATTATCTATTAAGGACCAGGAAATAGTGACTGATCTATTTAGGAAACCAATGAGTGGTAACACTATATTAAACTAATAGATCATGTCATCCTAGACATACCCTTAATGCAATTCCCAAAAGTCAGTTCATTAGAACCAAACAGATCTGTTCTAATGATACACTATATCAGGAACATAGTCAGGTACTCCATGAAAGACTCTCTAATAGGAGTTATGGTAAAAAAAAAACTCCCGAATGAGGTAAAAAGTAAAGTGGATGAGATTCCACGTGAATCACTACTTCTGTATAAGAATAAAAATAAGAATACCAGTAAAGATAAGATAAGTGATAGCACCATCTTTAGCACTTCGTACAGCTTAGAATTTAAACAAATATGTGATATTATTCATGAAAGTTTACCAATTCTACAAAGTGACACAGTGCTAGAAAAAGTTATCAAAAAAGGTGTCAAATGTGTATCCAGAAAAGCCAAGAGTATACAAAACTTTGTTGCACCCTCTTACTTACCAGAAATTAGAGGCAGTACATGGCCTGCAAAACATGTGACTATGTGGTTGAAGGGGAAATTTTCACATCCCACTCCACTGGTAAGGAATATAAAATAAGATACAATCTCACATGCAATTCGACGCATGTAGTGTATCTAATGACATGTAAAAGTTGCAAAATTCAATATTTAGGAAAAACAAAGAGAAGGTTGAGAGGCCGTGCACTTGAACATATTAGGGACATTGATGACCCTGATGTGTTCACATCAGTAGCCTCTCACTTTAAATTTGAACATCTGGGGGACTCCTCTCTGGCCTCTTTTCAGGCCATTGATCATGTCCCATTTTCCAGGCGAGGGGGTAATAGACAATATACCCTCAGTAAAAAAGAGGCTAAGTGGATTTTTTACTTGAAAACAAGAACTCCGTTTGGTCTCAATGTTGATGCTGATGTTAACTTGTTTGTATAATAAGATAATATATATTTATATATATATTGCTGTCTTATACTATCTATAAGGATTTTTTTCTAATCCTTTGATTATTATCTTAGGCAGTCATGTCCAGGAGTAATGGTCCCCCTTTTTATGTGATGTACTAATATTTTAAATATTTGAATATGTCTCTTTTGAATATTTATATGTAATTATGACTTTGAATTAATTGTTGCTACAAATTGATCACAAATTGGTCCATATCATGTTACTCTATTTACAAACTTGTATATAGCACTGTTGATATAGTTGCTCTCCATTTCTCTATAAATTTATACATATATTCTTCTTTGTAATTAGGTGGTGTTAGTAGAGTAACATGTAACAAGGATGATTATTACTATATGCCCCTCCTTGCGTCTCTGTCTTCACACGGCACTCCTGAGGGTTAAATCAATTCACAGATGTTTTTAATAATTGAATTCTACCCCTTTAAATGTGCCGTGTGGCAGATTTGCAAACTATGCAGTGAACAAGTGCGGGAGACCCGCACGAAACGCGTATGCACGTATCTGCTCTTTTGCCCGCTCAGGACTTCTGAGCAGCTATCTTGTTTTAACCGGTGTATTTGTTTTTAAAGAGCACTGTACCATGTATGTTTTTTTGGAACTATCCTAATAAAGATTGGAGCTGTTTTACAAACCTGGATTTGTGGATTCACTCAGCGGTTAGCCGGAATTTCTGTGTTCTCTGTATTAAAGAACATTCTATGCTTTAATCTTTTGTAGTCCTTTGTCAATAAAAACCCAAATTCACATGACAGAAAGAAGACATTGTAGCTGTTTGTGATACCAAATATATAGGACCAGTAAATACAGTAATACATTTGCACAATCAACAAATGCAAGATAAGACATTGCACATAAAATCTGCTAGAGGGGTAATAATTCTACTTCATAAAAAATTCTGCTACAAGATTCTCAGTCATGAAGGACAAAGAGGGCATATACTTAATTGTAAGGCTTCTTATTCAAAATGAAGAATATCTGTTAGTTAATATTTATGGACCAAATGATCCTAATGAAAAATTTTGGAACCGTTTGGTGAGAAACATGCTTAAATTTTCTAAGGCTAAAAACATACTAACAGGTCACTACAATGTCACTCCTAACTCATATTTGGATAGGCAGAAATTGGGGGTTGATAAAACCAAACCCAGATACACAACTTCTCAATTAAATTTTGAAAGGAGAATTTTTAAATCACTCTTTGACTCAATGAGTTTAGTTGATATATGGAGAATGTTGAACCCTAATAATCTTGAATACACATGTTGCTTGAAATCTCATAACACTCTTTCAAGGTAAGATCTCATTTCAGAATCCTTGGTCTCTAAAGTCTGAAGTGTAGCATTCTTGACCATACTTTAGCCGATCATGCACCTGTGGTCTTAGAATGTGAAATTAAAAGAGAGTTCACATTTAACTCCTTTTTCTTTCCAACATATCTTTAAAAAATTGGCTAATTTTAGAAATTTTTTAGTCAAAGCTTGGGAGGAATTCAGTCTGTTCAATAGTCACTGAAGAGAAAATGTCCTGATATTTTGGTAAACAGCCAAGCTATACTTAAAAGCAGAGATCAAGACTTACTGTATGTGGCTAGATTTAAAAAGAAACAGAATATAAAAGATAAAGAACTATCAAGTAAATTAACAGATACATATCTTTTGTATCAACGACATCCAAACAATATAAATAGAGAGAACTATTTCTCTTGTAAAAAAGAGAGAGATTTATTCCTCTTAGGGGAGGCACAATAATCTCTGTATAAGAGTTTGGCTAGGTTTGCAAGGCATGGTAACAAAGCAGGTAAATTTATGGCCTCAATTTTTAAGAGGCAAACCAAGACAAAACCGATAGCCGCTTTAAAAGTTAAAGATAAAATAAATACAAAACAGGATCAGATATCGTTTCTATTTCAGAACTTTTACACTGATTTATATTCATCTCAATGTCCAGAAATGCTTAATATCAATAAGTTTCTGGATAATGTAGTCTTCCCTAAGGTTTCGGATTTAGGTTGTGAATCTTTAAATAAGCCAATACAGGAACATGAAATTCATAAAATCATCACCTCTATGACTAGAGGGAATACTCCAGGCCGAGACAATTTGCCTTTAGAGTTTTACCAGATCCTCTCACCAGAGATAGCTCCTGTCCTAAACGATCTTTATAAAACTATTTTGAACAGAACCACAGGGCATCTGAAAGCTTCAAAAGAGCTAACATTATCTCAATTCCTAAAAACAATAAAGATCCCTCAGAAATAACCTCATATAGACTTATTTCTTTGCTTAATCTTGACTACAAGATTCTGATGAAGATCTTGGCAGAAAGGATGAAATCCATAATGCCTAAGATTATTCATTAAGACCAGGTAGGTTTTGTTAGTGGAAGAACTTTCGAAGCAAATATAAGGAAATTCCTAGTCACGTGTGGTGTTCCCCAAGGTTCCATTCTCGGCCCCTTACTATTCACATTATTTATAAATGATTTGCCTAATGTCTGCAAATCCTCAACTGTACACATGTACGCAGACGACACAGTAATCTATGCAAACAAATCTGATCTGCTGCAGCTTGAAACAGTGCTCCAAGACCAGTTCACAGAGGTAGAAAAGTGGATCTCAAAAAACAAACTCTTCCTAAACACTGACAAAACGGTCACAATGATCTTTGGAACGGGACCTAAAATACATAAATTACAAAATTCCCATCTTCGCATCAAAACAAAATCCAATTGCACGCTGACCGCAGTTCACTCTTTTTTTTTTTTAAACATAATTTTTTTATTGAGGTTTTTGGAAACAGTGACAATAGTAACTTAACATGCATCAATGTACAAATACATAATTGTGCTTACGAGTCAAACAAAGAGAACAGCACTACCACAGATATAGATAATACAGACCAGTTAGGCATAAATGATTACCACATAGGAAAGCAATTATCATCACACCAGTATGCATACTTAACATAATGAGTTAGAGCTACTTTGCGTATATATATATATAAGAAGTGGCAGACTGTGGTAGCGGTTATATAATGCAAATGACTAAAAATGGAACCTCTTTTTTCTTGTATATAATAGAAATGATTCCCTGTTTTGTTCTAGTGGTCACTTTTGGACTTGAAAAATCTAAAAAGAAGCGGCAAGGGAAATTGTTTTTTTTTTCTTTTTTTTTTTGCATGGCCACTTATGGGCCTAGTAAGGGGAGAGGAAATTCAGCGGATGAGCACCGCTATACATACAAGGGAAAGGGTGGAGGGCGGAGCCATATATATATAGGTAATTTAAGAAACATGGCGGAACCTCTAAAGTTAATTAACTGTGGGATAAAATGACATTGCTAGTCGTATGGTATTTGACAGCTTGGCACACATATGAACATGAAAGAGGATATGCAAACTTTGTATAAATAGAACATCTCATTTGGAAAAAAATATATAAAATAGAAAAGCAATTAACCCCAAACATCAAGTTAGTAAACTTGGAATACATTAGGAGTATGCTCAGCAGAGGGGCGGAAAATAGTGCTCTAACATACAGTAGACGCGCAAGATGCGTGGTTGAGAGATTTCAATTACACAAAGAAAAGAACATGTAATGGCAATAAACATAACTTTAAACCCCTAAGATAAGACAAAATAAACTGGCGTAACATCAACACCTGTCACTCAGAGGAAACATATGTGCAGGCCCCAAATTTATGCTTGTATGTGTAGTCTATAGTAGAGTTATTCACTTCAAAGCGGTAAGCTGTGGATATGATATGGGGGTACAGACAACAGAACTATGTATTATTGGTGTGCTAAAGCAAATTTAGATAGACCCTGTAGGAATCTGCATAGAAATGCCTCATAGAACTGTAAAGTCTTTCTCAACATAAGGGGCAAGTCTATAACACTGCATTCTATGTTAATGTAAAAAGCCCTAAAATATAGTTTGCAGACTAGGCTTGTAGCTTCTATACAGGAATAGAAGTTTGAACTCTCACAAGCTCAACATGAGTCGTGGGGGTTAAACGTTCAGGTACAAGCCTTCCATCCTACACCAACATAATAGAATATCATACTTTTAGCTAGATTTACACAGGGTGGAGGCTGTAAGGGCCTTTTAAGTAGGATATGGTAGTACTCCCTCTGTACACGTATATAAATATGTACATGCTAATAAAACATAAACAATGTAGGAACAATACAGATAACAGTTTAGTTCTCTGCTAGGGGTTTAGGCATTTAAGAACACTTGAAGTTAATATATATATGACTGTGCACGGTAAATGTCATCCATTTTAGTTGTGTTATGAGCTTAGAAATGTTTTCCACACCGCCCAAACTAGAGAACACATTCACATAGGGTCAGCCCAGACATATCAGTTCAGTTACTAGCAATGTTTACACGAATACATAGATAAAACAAATGTAAATATAGAGGGTGTGAGCAACATATAGACTCTACTTGAGGCAAACAACATACAGTATGACAAATGAGAGCACTGCCAATAATTCTCTAGTCAAGCTATCAAACAGGACAATACAGTAGTATATGCATGTATATTGCAGGGCATGTTCAGACTTAATTCAGAATGCGATATGCTTAAAAATATTGCTACTCACATAGATCTATAAGGAAAACAGTTTACCTAACTAGCAACAGACCTCAGAACAAATATGAGATACCTATTGACCTCTCTAATACAGTATGTGTTCTGGTC
This sequence comes from Bombina bombina, assembly GCF_027579735.1. Taxonomy (NCBI): domain Eukaryota; kingdom Metazoa; phylum Chordata; class Amphibia; order Anura; family Bombinatoridae; genus Bombina; species Bombina bombina. Next base: position 709,753,229 of record NC_069502.1, read on the forward strand.
ATAGGTATAAGTCTCCTATCTCTGTGTTCTCATGCTAGAGTGCAAAACAGATAATAAAATAGGGTGTTGTATTTAATATTAACTTAATGATTATGAGCCCATGTCCAAGCTGCTATAACGCATAGTAAAATATGTTGGCGCCCAACAGAGTGAGATGATTAGCATGCTGGGTATTATATGTTGCGGGGAGTGATCGCCATGTCAGTTACATGAGAGAAAAAAAAAAAAAAGGCAACACACCCCAATATGTACGAATAGAGACTGAAAGTACAATCCGGTAGCGTCAATTGAGATACTTTCTATTTGTGCACTAACTATGTTAATAAAAAGCATTACAGGTATTAGGGCTCCTGATTTCTAGCCATATGCTAGAACTTCTAAATAGTAAATCCGCATAGTGTTATGTAAATGTCCCAACTAAACCAGCAACAAAAGGGTGCAACTATACTAATAAAAACTATGGAGAAAAAAATTAGTCTTTGCAAGCTGTGTAGTCAGGTTACCGGGGGCTTGCTGACACTCTTGTTAAGTCCCACTATAACTTCAGCCCACTCCAACTGGGTTCCTGAGTGTCCGGCAGTACAATGTCATCTTCAAGTTACCTTGAAAGTTATAGGTCTCGGTGAGTTGATGAAGACTCTGTAGCAGGCCCAGTAGTGGCAGACATTGAACAGTACAGCTCCCAATGTGATGTTGGGAACCTCCGTTCTTTCGCGGGTTAGCTGGTAATCGGATGTCAGCCCACAATTTCTCAGAAGACCCATCGCCGACTAGCAAACACATCAGATCCTCTTGGGCACTGTGAACACAAGATTCTGCGAGCGGGACTCCGAGGTGCGCTCCGAAGTCAGGGCAATCAGCTGTGCTAGGTTGTCTGAGCTGCCGCACAGCTAAATCATGGTGAGGCTCCCCTTCCGCTGCATTGGCCGCTGGTGAGCGATCTCGCGCTTGTATTTCAGGTTGCAGTGTAACTACTGCTTCATATATAGCAGGCCGCAGAGGGTTATATTGCTGTGGGATATCAGTTTGTTCCACCAAGTCAGGATCTTCACTCCTCTCATTCCCACAGCTCGTTTCTTCTGGGTCTCGACACATATCTCTTCCATGGCTAGGGATATCTAGGACATAGCGTCCGGTAGCTTCCTCTAACCCACATGGTATCGAAGGGTCTCTTTTGAGGTTCATAGCTGCTCTCAAATCTCCCTTGAGTTCTTGATAGTGGGCATCCATGGAGATTAGTAGGTTGTGTAGCGCAAGCACAATTTGCTGCTCCATTGGTTGTCTTTAGTTTGGGCACGTGTGTTATAAAGAGAAAGGTAGCTCTGCCAGTAGTCTCAATGCTTAGATGCTTCTTATAATGGCGGCTTACTCCATTAAGTTATCTCGTTAGGCCATAAGGATCTCTGTACTGTTGTAGGTTCAAAAAACTCTGACAGGATAGTCCATATCAGCTGCTACACACTGTAGAGCTTAAGTGCGAGAAAATTACAATTTAGGATTCTATTTCTCGTTTTAAATATTAATTTATTGAATCCTACAGCAGGAGCTCTGAGAGAAGACGTCTTGTTGCTGTAGCTGCTGGCTCCGCCCCCCCGCAGTCCACTCTTTTAAATACTTAGGTATGTTGTTAGACCCCAATCTATCTTTTGGACTCCACATAGAAAAAATTGCCTCTAAACTTTATCCAAAACTAGGTGCCCTGTACAGAAACAAATCTTGCCTCAGCCCTACAGTAAAGGAAAAGATTGTACAGCAAATGCTGATGCCTATCTTGGATTATGGGGACATAGTATATGCACCTGCTCCGCAAACGCACCTTAATAAACTAAATACATTATATAACTCGCTCTGCCGCTTTGTGCTACAATGTAACTACAGGACCCACCATTGTGACATGCTAAAAGAACTAAACTGGCTGTCGCTGGAATCCAGACGCACCCTCCATCTTTCCTGCCTTGTCTTTAAGAGCCTTTCTGGGAAGCTCCCACCCTACCTGAGCAGAATGCTCTCCCCTGCTATTCCCACCTCCTATAACCTCCGATCCAATAACAGCACATTATTTAGCTTGCCTCAATACAAAAAAAAAGCAGCTCGATCCTCCTTTTCCTACAGAGCGCCACAATTATGGAATGACCTCCCTCACACTTTAAAAACTTCCCCAAGCCTAAAATCCTTTAAGAGATCCCTCTATACATATCTCACAACAGAATGCTCCTGTCATGGTTGATTAAATATTTCATACCTGCTCTATGTTAAATGTTTGCATATAATGTTTATTTTTATTATTGTTTTTGTATTTTATTGTACCCTATTGTATCAATGCAATGTTTTGTGATCCCAGGACATACTTGAAAACAAGAGAAATCTCAATGTATCCTTCCTGGTAAAATATTTTATAAATAAATAAAATAAATAAATAAATACAGTGGAGACCAGTCTGCTATGCCTGAGGCCTTCCTGCTATCCTTAGATGCAGAGAAGGCCTTCGACAGAGTGAAGAGGCCATTTATGATTAAAGTATTGGAAAACTTTTGTTTTGAAGGTAGATTTGTGGAATTGATTGCAAATATTTACTCAGATTAAAGAGCCTCTTTTTTGGTCAATAATGGTATTTTAGAATAATTCATTTTAACAAGGGGCACCCACCAGGGATGTCCCTTTTCTCCTCTTTTATATGACTTAATAATGGAGCCATTGGCTATCAAGTTAAGACAGACTTTACCAGGAATTAGTATAGGTAAAACTGTACTTGAAAGTATTCTTAGCCTTTTAGATCAATATAGCCTAGTATCAGTCTACAAAACCAACTTATCAAAATCTAAAATACTTTGGTTAAAGAAGGTAGACAATTCTCAATCCTATCAATTATAGAAACTAAATCATTGAAGTATTTAGGTCTAAAAATTTCAGCCAATCCCGCAGGCTGGTATGGCGACAATATCTCTGCCATCCTGTGGGATAGTAAAGAAAAGATGAAGAGTTGGGCAGCTCTGCCAGTCTCTTTGACAGGCAAAGTTAATCTTTTCAAAATGTTTATTATTCCTAAAATTCTTTATACACTTAGGATGTTTCCTATATTAATCAAGAAAATTGATTTATGGCGGTTCAACCAATCTTTGAGATACTTCCTTTGGAGGGGGAAGAAAGCAAGAATAAAACTTGTTAATTTATATCAACCGTGCTGCAAGGGGGGACTGGCCTTCCCCAATTTGGAATGGTACAACTATGCAAATATTTTGCGCTTCCCAATTGATTGGTTTCTACAATCTTTTAAATATTCAAATAAATACCTGGAGGAACAGATCTGCTCCCTGTATGAGAAAATCGTTAAGGCCACTAGGAACCGTATCAAACATTTCTAAATGGTTACCAGTACAGGGCAATGGGCATTTCCTTTGCGAAATATGGTTGACACATTTGATAAATGGATTTATATTCACTCTAACAACCTGTGATGTTGAGACTCATAATGATATTACCCTTCAATTTTGCCAATAAAACAACAGCTTATACTGTAGCAAAGTACTGTTCGTAGTAATAAAATGTATGGTAGTCTTTAAGATATGTCCATAATGAATAAAAATGGTTGTAACCAATATATCTTAAACTTATTTGGCTAATAAAGACAACCAATAATCAGTCTGTTTGGTGGGTATTGATATGTAAGGAAGAAAAACTTCAGCAGAATTCCTTAGCTGCTAACACCCATGAATCTCAATAGCAAATGTAACATGCGATGTTAGGGTAAACTAGTTCAGCCAGAGTGTTCACGTTCACACCTTGTATCGAGTATATAGCAATAAACAATGTTTCACTCTAAAAACCACCTTTTGTCTTCAAATGTATTACTGTATAATATCATGTATCACTGGTGACTTGCAGATAATAAAGACAACATTTTATAAGGTGTAAAGCGTATAAACTTAGTGTGCTGTACAAAAACCTCCAGGTTACTCACTGTTGACTGGCCCCACTCTGCGGGATAGTGATTGATCTCAGAAGTCTCCTCCTCACCAGACAGTGTCAATGCAGTTAAGGAACTGTGACTGTAACAAACCTCCACGGCTTTCTCCAATGCCATAACTACGACAAGCACTCCAACATTGAGGTAGCAAACAGTCTGTAGACAAGCCGGGTAAATCGTTCCAAAAAGTATATTTTGTTCGAGTGAAAAACAAAAGGTACACACCACTCCACACACCACAGCTAACATCCAACGCGTTTCCTGATGCTAAAAGGCACTTCGTCAGGGATAAACTCAGCTGCTACACACCATTCTTTAATAGGCACGCCGCTCACATACTATTTAAAGAGACAGTTCTATTTACATAGCAGAGTGCTTAAAAGAATACGGATATAAAATAATTCTATATAATGGATACATACTAACTGAATGAGTGGTCTTATTGCCCTAAGAGAAATGCTTCATATTTATACTAATTTTGAGTCTGATTTTATTGAATATATTGTGAGATATCTATTAACCCACAATTATTTAATATTTGAAGGAATTTACTATGCTCAAAACCAAGGGACAGCAATGGGGGCAAAATGTGCCCCCTCATATGCTAATTTATACTTTGGTTACTTTGAGCTAAATAGAATATTTACAAGAAGTAATCCATTTGAAGAAAATATACAGTTTTATACAAGATTTATAGATGATCTTTCAATTATTTAGAAAAATGATGTCCCAAATATAGATCAGTTTATAGGATTTCTTAATGATAATGATAAAAATCTAAGCTTTACATATCATAGCTCCCAGATCAAGGTTGATTATTTGGATCTGACAATTAAAGGTGATAGAGAGAGAGGATTACTAGATACTGAGACTTATAGGAAAGAAATAGCAGGTAACACTACACTTAGGGCTGACTCTAGTCACCCGTATTGTGTGAAGAAAGGAATTCCTAAAGGCCAATTTATGTGCCAGAGGAGGAATTGTAATAGTGATGAAAAGTATCAGATTCAGGCATATAACCTGAAGGAGAGATTAATAAATAGGGGCTATAAAGAGAAAGAGTTGGTGAAAACTATGGCAAAAGTTTACTCTATTGATAGGAAGACACTTCTGAAAGACAGACAAAAAGAAAAAGGATTTAAAGAAGTGGATATCCTAACTTTCTCAACTAAGTATAGTAGGCAATATGCCGATATCTGTAATATCATTCAAAAATTTAGCCCACTATTGAGAAATGATCCAAGACTAAAGGATGTTATAGATAGAGGAATTAGATGTGTTTCTAGAAAAGCAGAAACAATAGAGAATAATCTTAAAATAATTTTTTCTACCAAACCAATGAGGAATGACAAGATGTGGTTGAGGAAAAAGAATGGTAACTACAGATGTGGTGGTATACCATGTAAATCATGTGGCTATATTAACCCTTTGAGTGCTAAGCACTTTCCCACCTGGGTGCTAAGCACATTTGAGGGTTTTTTAAATTTTACATTTTTAAAAATATTTATTTTTTACTTTTTTTTCTTTTCTTTTCAGATCCCCAAGACTTATACCGCTGGAAAGGTTAGACAATTACCTTTCCAACTGTGGGTCTTGGGGGTCTGTAGCTTCTTAGATGCCTGAGATACAGGCTTCTAAGAAGCATGCCCCCTTTCCCTATATTGTCCTTTGTTATTTTTAAATAAAGTTGCGCGGTGACGTCATCACGTCATTACGCATGATGTCACCACGCAAAACGGAAAGCCCCGGTGATGCCTGTCACTCTACAGGCACGATCGCCGGGGTAGGAGCGGGTGGGAGCCCCCAGATCTCCCTCAAGTTGGGAGAGTGTTAGCGACGGCTCTGAGCCGTCATTAGCACCTGAGTGAGAAACTCTGCGATGGCTCAGAGCCGTCGTTAGCACTCGAGGGGTTAAGAGAAGTGAGACATTTGTCTCCACTGTCACACAAAATGAATTTAAGGTGAACCACCACATAAACTGTAATTCCAGATTTGTAGTATATTTGATTTAGACAGTATACAGGCAGAACAACACGTATGCTTAAGGACAGGGTGAGAGAGCATCTCTTATCTTTAGAGAGCGACATACCAAGAACTCCGGTATCCAAACATTTTGCTCTACATAGGAGGGAGATTTTTGATAAACAGGAATTGGATTATATTAATACGCTATTTTCCTTTCAGGGTATAGATCATATACCAAAACTAAACACAGGTGGTGATAGAGAACGTGCACTGAATAAAAGTGAGGTATATTGGATCTATACCCTGAAGACAGGTAGTCCTTATGGCATTAATGAAATGTCTGATGTTAAGTTATATATAGGGAATTGATTGAATTCCTTAAAATCTAGAAGTTTCTTAAAATCTAGAAGTATTTAAAAGTATGTTTAAATATTGACTAAAATGTTATTGTACATAATATAGGAATTCATATTAAATTATAATTGACTTTATTAAGCGAGGGGAAATTCCCATATATAGAGGGATGTGGAACTTGAATCTCCTCCTTAGCATATCCTATTATAGTATGCTTAAAACTATTAGAGATCAGTGGATATTCAATAGTGGTCTGTTATAATAAGGCCTTAATATAAGGGGTATTCCCTAGTTGAATATTAGATCCGCAGTGACCTGTATATGTTATACTTTGAGTAATGTACTTGCTTGTAAGCGGTAATGTATGCCTCTGGCTACATTTCCGTTTCTCCCCCATTTGTTATATATACTTATTGTGGACACCTTGTGTAGTACTAAGTAATGGGTTTGAATGGCATATATTTAATATTCCATCCATAAGCCCTAATAAGCTTATCTATTTGTATTTTGAAAAATTATAAGCCCAAATGCTTTTCAGGTGTCCTTTCAATTATCCTTTCTCATTTGTCATTTTTACTTTTCATTGTTTACGTTATAATGTATGATCTGGTAAGATAAGTACACTCATTCAGTTAGTATGTATTCATTATATAGAATTCTTTTATATCTGTATTCTTTTAAGCATTCTGCTATGTAAATAGAACTGTCTCTTTAAATAGTATGTGAGCGGCGTGCCTATTAAAGAAAGGTGTGTAGCAGCTGAGTTTATCCCTGACGAAGTGCCGTTTAGCGGCAGGAACACGTCGGATGTTAGCTGTGGTGTGTACCTTTTGTTTTTCACTCAAATAAAATATACTTTTTGGAACAATTTACTCCGGCTTGTCTACAGACTGTTTGTTACCTAAATGTTGGAGTGCTTATTTGATAAATGGTCACTTCCTAAGCCTTTAATCATTGAAGATTTTTATGATAAAAATTCTAAAAAACTGTATACTTTTGTTGAATTTCAAAAAACCTTTCCGGAAGTTCAAAGAAAACATATGTTCTATTTTCTCCAAATGAAGAATTATATTTATAGATTGACAAGAACTTTCCCCCAAATATGGCCTGACCATACATTAATGGATACTATTAATCCTGAAAAATGGTCACTCTCGTCAATTTATAAAATCCTTAGGACAGTGGAGGTGTGGACTCTGGTGTCAGAATGAAGGAGCCATTGGACAAAATTGGTAGACCTACCTTCTTAATCTGGATAGAATTATTTTGAGAAGTCTTAAGAAAACCCAGAGTCTTTGCCTTTCATAATACTTAAAGGGACAGTCAAGTCCAAAAAACTTTTATGTTTTAAATAGGGCATGGAATTTTAAACAACTTTCCAATTTACTTTTATCACCAATTTTACTTGGTATTTACTTGTTCTCTTGGTATTCTTAGTTAAAGCTAAACCTAGGAAGGCTCATATGATAATTTCTAAGCCCTTGAAGGCCGCCTCTAAGCACATGCTTTTGTATTTGCTTTTCACAACAGGGGAGAGCTAGTTCAGGTAAACCCTATAGATAACATTGTGAGCACGCCCGTGGATTGTGGCAGACACTGCACTAATTGGCTAAAATGAAAGTCGATAGATAATAAATAAAATGTCATGTGATCAGGGGGCTGTCAGAAGATGCTTAGATACAAGGTAATCACAGAGCTAAAAAGTATATTAATATAACTGTGTTGGTTATGCAAAACTGGAGAATGGGTAATAAAGGGATTATCTATCTTTTAAAACAACAAAAAAATCTGGTGTTGACTGTCCCTTTAAGAGAAACTCAGTTTAGATTATTACACAGAGACTATCTTACCCCATGTAGAGTGGTTAAATGGATTAAAGATGTCATTAATGTTTGCCCTAAATCTGGCTGTGAAGACCCGTATCTAGGACACTTGTTGTGGGACTGCCCCAAGCTGAAACAGATTTAGTTAAAAGTTGGTTATTTTCTTTCTCATATAAACAAAATAAAAATACAACTAGTAAAGGAATCTATCCTGCTTTTGACCATTCATGACTCATGGGGTAATAAGGCCGATTTTATCCTGACAGCAATAATAACTCTTAGAAAACTTATTTTTAAATTAATGGATTAGTTCCACTATACCCTCGATCGGTGAAGCAAAGAAATTATTGATACATTCTGCAATCATAGCGGCTTATGACTCTAGATTAGAGAGGATGGGGGGTGAATCCTTTGGCAAGATCTGGAACGATTTTGTTTGCTATCAAGGAAGAGACTTTATATCACATTTAGAACAAATTTTTAATATACAACTAAACTAGGGGAGGATAGGAGGGGTGGTTCTTTTCCTTTTTTTTCGGGTAGGAATTAAGGGGAAGGAAAAAAAAAGGATGAGGGTAGTAATACTGTATGGTTGTTTAACCTTATATTCTATATATTATAACCTGCATGATTGTTTGTTTAGTCTAAAACAAGTAGCTCTACGTATGCTAAGTTGATAAACTCGATTGTTATAAGAACTTTTATACTGAGGAAAAGAGGGAAAAAAAAGAAAGAAAAGAAAAACTACAGCTATTTGTATATTATTATTTTTCTTATTTTGATTTTATTTTCTTTTTTTTAATATTCTTTGTCTATTGTATAATTTTGTAAAATAAAGAAATATATATATATATATATATATATATATATATAAAGATAGATAGATAGATAGATAGATAGATAGATATGTTTTGCAACATTTGAAAAATGAAATGAATTTAAACACATTCGTTCTTTTCTAATTTTGAATGTTTGTACAACATTCTAACATTTGTTTAATGTAATAGTATTTTTTCTAATGCTTTCTTTAAATGTAATATTCAAATTTGAAAAAAATGTAATTGATATATTTGTAATAATATTTCTAATGTTCCCTTTAAATGTAATATTCAAATTATGAAATATTCGAAATACAAACATTCAAATTTATATATTTGTATCTATTAAAGGGACATAATACTCATATGCTAAATCACTTGAAACTGATGCAGTATAATTGTAAAAAGCTGACAGGAAAATATCACCTGAGCATCTCTATGTAAAAAAGGAAGATATTTTACCTCACAATCTCCTCAGCTCAGCAGAGTAAGTTCTGTGTAAAAAGTTATACTCAGCTGCTCCCAGCTACAGGTAAAAAAAATAAAAAAAATGAAGAAATGAACAGCAGCCAATCAGCATCAGCAGTGCTGAGGTCATGAACTCTTACTGTGATCTCATGAGATTTGACTTAAATCTCATGAGATTTCATAGTAAGCTTCCTTTACCTGATTGGTGAAATAATATGAGAGTGCACGATGCTAATCCCTTCGGATGTCCCGGGACAAACATACTAAAATGCTGCTTAGAAATCCTTTACAATGGGAGGTGGCTACTGAGGAACTTTTGAGGTAAAATATCTTTCTTTTTTACATAGAGATGTTCAGGTGATATTTTCTAGACAGCTTTTTACAGCTATGCTGCATCACTTTCAAGTGTTTAAACATTTGGGTATTATGGCCCTTTAAGTATCAATTTACTAAATTCCCTACCACATGAACTATTGAACTTCTGATTAGTATTTGTTAAATCGAACGTTACATTCAAAATTTCGAATGTGGATATTTAATTCAGTTATGAACATTCAAAAACCAGAAATAACATTTGATTACCGAATTGTAATGGATTTTCATTCTTTTCAACATTCGATTGTCCAAAACGAATGTCCAAAGAACTATTCGTTCTACCAAACGAATTGCACTTTTCAGCACATTCGTCCATCCCCAGTAGATAGACAGACAGATAGATAGATAAATAGATATTAGTAAAACAGATGTAATAAGTACAACTCATATTACTTACCACTGGAAACTAAAGAATACCTGTTGCATTTACTTATGTATGTAAGGAAGTATGACTTTTAAAATGAAAAAAAAAAAAAAGCTGTCACATAAAACATACAGGAAATTCCAGGTGTTCTAAATATCTTTACAGTTTCATGCAATATCTAATCTGTATTTAGAGAGATAACTATGTAATTCTAGGAGGAAATATGCTCATGATTGCTATTTTTGTGTATTTTGAAATTCAGTTGACACAAATTAGTAGCTCGCACAGCTAATTAATACAACAAAACAGACAACAATGTTTACAGAATGCTATTACTTTCCTAACACATTGTATCCATTACATTACATTTTCTTTGCGTCAGACATGACAAATTCATAGCTGGTAAGGTTTTTATATATCTAAATAAATGTAGAATAATCTAAACATTTAGGAGCCAGAAGTAATATTCTAGGAGACAATGTTCCTTGACTCCTGGATAGAAAAAAAAAAGAAAGAAACAATGTATAAACTGTATTGTAATCCAACAGATGAAACATACACATATACATGACACAAAACCACTTTACTTACTTAAAGGGACATTGTACACTAGATTTTTCTTTGCATAAATGTTTTGTAGATGATCCATTTATATAGGCTATCTGGGAGTGTTTTTGTAACAATGTATATTTTTGCTTATTTTTAAAAACCATTGTGCTTATTTTCAGACTCCTAACCAAGCCCCAAAGTGTTAGATGTATACTGATGTCTACAGACTCCTGGTTGTGTAATGGGTCTTTTCATATGCAGGGGAGGGGGGGGGGGGGTGTCTGCACCTAACTGTCTTAACCTAAATTTCTCAACAGTTCTAATCTGGGAGCTTCTAAGTACATTTTAAAAGGTTTTATACCGGATTTTTATAGCAGTATCTGTTCATATTCTTCTTTATAGTAGTGTCTATTACATGCAGTTATATGGAAATTGGTATATACTGTCCCTTTAAGGGATATGGGCAAGTCTGAAGCAAAATCATTCTTAGGGCCTGATGTTCAAAGCATTGTCACTATAGTGCTTTGTTGTAAATGTATCAGCATCACAATCAAGATTGCAGGGGAAATGTTCTAAAGGGATCAAATCTGTTAGAAGGTCTTCTCCCAAAGAGGCGTTTTATTACACTTTACTTTGAAGGGATCTCAGCCTCTGGGGAAATCACAGAATTGCCGTGCGTAGGTAGGGTTTATTTAAAGGGATATGAAACCCAAACGTTTTTCTTTTGGGGTTCAGACAGTGAAAATAAGGAAAATAGAGCAATAGAATCAACCATATTGTCTGCAAATACATACAAAATACAAATATCTCTTCTTTGGATATATAAACTAAAAAATTACTTTTTTTTAAGAAAAATAATATATATCCACAACTAAGCACTGCGTTGCAAACGTTTGTATAGAAAAGAAATGTTAACATAGTGGGTGTTAATCACACACATACACAGTGTATGGGGGTCAGATTAGGGGTTAATATATTTAATATAGGTGGCGGCGGTGTAGGGGGGGTCAGATTAGGGGTTAATATATTTAATATAGGTGGCGGCGGTGTAGGGGGGTCAGATTAGGGGGTAATATATTTAATATAGGTGGCGGCGGTGTAGGGGGTCAGATTAGGGGGTAATCCATTTAATGTAGGTGGCGGCGGGGTCCGGGAGCTGCGGTTTAGGGGTTAAACACTTTATTAGGTATTGCGGTGGGGGATTGCGGTTGACAGGTAGATAGACATTGTGCATGCGTTAGGTGTTAGGTTTTATTTTGCAGGCAGTTTAGGGAGTTACGGTGCTCCAATACTCAGCGCAAGGCTTGCTATGCCTGCATTTTGTGGCAGGTGAAAATGGAGTAAGATTTCTCCATTTTCACCACGTAAGTCCTTACGCTGTATATTGGATACCAAACCGCGTGTGTTTTGTATGTCAGTCTAAGGGCCTAAAAACTACGGGTGAAGGCAGAAGTATACGAGCGTAACTTCTATGTTACGCCGTATATGTGATACCAAACCCGCGCAAAATCTGGCGTCGCCGGCTTCTGCGGGCGACGCTGCATATTGGATGGGGCCCCTAGCTTGTCTCTTAAAGGGACATAAAATAGTATGTTCTGGGGGCAATATAGTTTCCTTTTTTTTTTTTTTTTAGAGAGAAAACAAAAAATGTTTTAGCTTCTTAAGCAAGATTGACATTGACCAGATCTCAGAGCCTAGTCAGCTTTATATAACTTTCCAATTTTAATTCTGTTATCAATTTTGCTTATTTCTCGTGGTATCTTTTAAGACTAATCCTAGGTGAGTTTACCATCTGGCTGCATTGTTTGCAACCATGTTGTTTATAGCATTGTTATACATGCACTGCTGCCATAGAGTGCTAAAGACACGTGCACACTCCTGAGCTCCTTTCAGTCTTCTTGGCTTACACTTTGACAAAGGATACCAAAAGAACAAATCAAATTTGGTAATAGAAATAAATTGGAAAGTTGTTTAAAGGGACAGTATACTGAAAAATAGTTTTTCCCTTAATGTGTTTACAATTACAGGTAGCCCTCAGTTTACGCCGGGGTTAGGTTCCAGAAGGAATGGTTGTAAATCGAAACCGTTGTAAATTGAAACCCAGTTTATAATGTAAGTCAAGGGGAAGTGAGGTAGATAGGTTCCAGGCCCCTCTCAAAATTGTCATGAGTAACACCTAATACATTATTTTTAAAGCTTTGAAATGAAGACTTTATATGCTAGACAGCATTATAAACCTAATAAAATAATCACACAACACAAAATATATAATTAAACTAAGTTAAATGAACAAAAACATTTGCTAAACAGCATTATAAACCTAATAAAATAATCACACAACACAGACTTCACTTGCATTTTTCTGCAAACAGTTCTTTCTATGCATTCCAATCTGGACTAAGTTATAGACAGGAAGATCTTGTTCCTTTGAAATCTGCTCAACAGCTCAGGTGTGGTTAAACTGATTAATTTCCGCTTGCTTGGCTTTGCTGTAACACAATCGTACAGCTCCACCTACTGGCTATTTTAATAAATGCACTGCTTCTCAATGCTTTTCAACAGCGGTCACATGACTGGAAAAAAAGGTTGTTATTCTGAAACGTTGTAAATTGAACCGTTGTAAAACGAGGGCCACCTGTACTTTTTTTTACCAGCTGCAGAGTATAAAATGTATCAGATTTGCTTTTTTAAGACTTATTTGTGTATATGAATTAGCTTATTTTGTGTTTTGAAGCCACAACCTAATAAAATGGGTTGAGTTTATAGGTATAATCAGATCTCATTACTTTATCACATTGTTTACATACACCTGTTTATTCAGTTTATATCTGTCCATAAACCAATCACCAGAATTTGGAGAGAACAATGGAAAATCAACGTTATTACCTTATCTCTGCTATATCCCACTGGGAGTGTAATTTCTTCTGCTGGCTGTGTTTACAAAGCTTATCTATAGCTTGGACCTGTGGCCACAAATTTTCAGAAAAGGTGGGGATACCACAGGCTAAATCAAATATTTTAAATTCCAATATAAGGGTAAAGAAGCTACTTGTAAACAATTGAATACATTCCAGCAGGTAAAGTTGATCATTGGGAACAAATTAAAGGGGAGAAAGATTTTGAGTAAAGTGTCCTTTTAACATTACTTACTGTAGCTGAATCAAGAATGTTTAAATAAGACTTAAAGGGACAGTACGCTGTAAAATTGTTTTTATATTAATGTATTTTCATTGATTTGTTATACTAGCTGCAGCCTATAAAATGTATGAGAAATTGCATTTTCAGGTTTATTTGTGCATATGAAGTAGCTTTGTGCTTTTAAACCACAGCCTATTACAATGGGTTGAGCTTCAGGTAATATCATATCTCATTATGTTATCACTTTGTGTACACACACTTGCTTCCTTATCTTATATTTGTCTGGAAAACTAAAGCTCAATACATAGAGAGAACAATGGAAATTATCATTTTATTGGGATACCACAGGCTAAATCAGCTATTTCAATGGCCAAAATAGGGTTAAATGACCTACTTGTAAACAATTTAATACAATCCAGCAGGTAAAATGGATCATTGGGAACAATTTAAATGGGAGAATTTTTTTAGGGTGAACTGTACCTTTTTAATACGCTCAAGGAATTGCATCAGCAGAGTTGGTGACCTTTTAGACAGAGATATTGTAAAAAAAGTTTTGCTCTTATAATCTGTAAATGGATGATCATAATATTTTGATGTTTATCATACAGTACGTGAAGCACATTCCCTCCCCCCCATCTTGGTATTTGCCTTTTAGGGATAGCTAAAAAATAATTTACATTTTATAGCTACTTATGTATTGCTGTGCAAGATCTGAAACTTTGTTTCCTCTCAACAGATCTAGCAATGTGAAGCATGAGGCCATAATGTACAAAGAGAGGTCTTCACCTCAACTGCGTCTACGGAAGAAATGCTTTTGTGCAATCACTAGACAACTGGCAGATGAGGTGTAGAATCTTAGTAAAACCCTCACATCCAGGCTGCAGGTTTGTGAGGACAGGTGAGAACAGGCTGGGGCTACTGTTGCCTTTCCCATATATTAGAATCAATTTGGTAACAAACTGCTTAAATGTATAAAGCAGAAACATCTTCCATGAATATTTGCTCAAGGTTATCCTGTCAATCTACTGTTTGCTTCATGAAAAGGACTCCTATATGGTTATCGTATACAATATTTGTATGTTTATTATGTATAATATTATTATTGTGTATAATATTATTCTGTATATTACAATTATTATTCTGTATAATGTTAGTATGGTAACCGTGAACACATTGTATTCTGTGTCTGCTGAAGTGTTCAGACAGTGAGAGTAGTGTGCGGACTGCTCTCACTGTCAGGGCCGTCTTTAACACAGGGCAAAAGGGGCAGCTGCCCAGGGCCCAGTCTCTGTTGAGGGCCCAAGACTCCTAAAGAAATTAGTTTTTTTTTGGTTTTTTTGCTGTTTTTTTTTAGACTGTTGATGTGACATGGGGAACACACACATTCAGTCCTAATACTGTCACAGTCAAAAGTACTCTGCTTATATAAAAAAAACTTTAAAAAAAAACTGTGCCAGACCGTGTCAGTGTCTTGTGACATGCCAAGCTATTGCCATGTGCTGTTTTAGATGTGCACTGTGCAGCACTGAATACAAAGCCCTAACTCGGCATCCAGCCATTCCCACTGCATCAGAAAAGGTCCTACTGTGGTTACCACTGTTACCAGGTAACTGCTCTGGTGGTGGCGATTGTTTCTGGGTAGGGCTGACTGTAGGCGCATGCAGCAGAAAGCTGGAGTGGCAGGCACATGAGGATTTGAGCATCTGTGCAGCTGCATACACTGCTCTCTTCAGTCTTGAGGCTGTGTGACTCATCTCACACTATATCCATGCAGCTTTGGGCAGACCGCATCCAGTCTGCTGGTCCCCTTAGCCCTGCTCTTTCTGCTGTGGCCCTAAGATCAACTGACTGAAGTTTGTTAGGGGAACAGTGCTTTGTAGAAAGGTGTCAGTGGGAAGAATAAGTGAGTGCACACATGCCCCTCCCAATGCAGCATTGTCTAGTGCAGGGTGAGAGGGAACTTGTTCCTAGCAAATAAGTGACATGTGAGGCTGTGGCTGATGTATAGTGTCATGCTGATACTTCACACATTAATGTAAGGTTTATTTTTATAGTTTTTGTTTTCTCTGTCGCAGATTTTACGGCTTCCCATAGTAGTTCTGCTGTTCCAGTCAGTAAACTTATATTTGTCTGCACCTCCATGCTTCTTCCTCGGTCTTTACCTTGCTTTGCTCCTGTTGGCTGCCCTAAATCTCTTTAACCAGCTAATCTCACACCAGATTCACATTCAAAAGAATATTAAATGAATCCACAGTGGAGGAATTTATATATTTATTTACTTATTAGTACTGCTTAGGTCCAGTTTCAAATATTGCAATTTATTTCATTTTTTTTTAAATGATTAGCCCAGCAGTGGATGATCCACTGCTGGGCTAATCATTTAAAAAAAATTATAAAATAAATTTATTTAGTTGTTTTCTGGGATGTTGGGGTGGAGAGCGGAATTGCATGGGGTGGGGGTGGGGGCAAGAAATGTTTTGCCCAGGGTCCAGTCAATATTAAAGACGGCCCTGCTCACTGTCCATGAGAAGCTAATCAGATTGTAATCTGGTTATCATATACAATGTGTATAATGTATATTATACAAAATAAAATATTAATAATAATATTAAATAATTATACATAACAAACAACATTATACAGAACAATATTATACAAAATAAAATAATAATAATAAATAATAATATACATTATACACATTGTATACGATAACCAAACAGATTACAATCTGATTAGCTGCTCATGGACAGTGACAGCAGTCCGCACACTACTCTCACTGTCTGAACACTTCAGCAGACACAGAATACAATGTGTTAACGGTTACCATACTAACATTATACATAATAATAATCATAATAATTATACATAACAAACAACATTATACAGAACAATATTATACAAAATAAAATAATAATAATATTGTTCTGTATAATGTTGTTTATGTATAATTATTTAATATTATTATTATGATTATTATTATGTATAATGTTAGTATGGTAACCGTGAACACATTGTATTCTGTGTCTGCTGAAGTGTTCAGACAGTGAGAGTAGTGTGCGGACTGCTCTCACTGTCTATTCATGGGAAGCTAATCAGATTGTAATCTGTTTGATTATCGTATATAATTTGTATAATGTTATGTTTATTATGTATAATTTATTATGTATAATATTGTTGTTCTGTATAATATTATTCTGTATATTATAATTATGTATATTTATATTATTATTATTCTGTATAATAATTATTATTATTATTATTATTATTCTGTATAATGTTAGTATGGTAACCATGAACACATTGTATTCTGTGTCTGCTGAAGTGTTCAGACAGTGAGAGTAACGTGCGGACTGCTGTCACTGTCCATGAGAAGCTAATCAGATTGTAATCTGTTTGGTTATCGTATACAATATGTTTATAATGTATAATATTATTAATTTGTATAATATTGTTCTGTATAATATTATTATTATTCTGTATAATATTGTTGTTCTGTATGTTATTGTACTGTTTTTTTTTTTTTTTTTAAATCTGCAATTTTCACTACAGAAATAAATAAATAATAAATATATATATTTATAATAGTGTGTGAGTCTTTGACTATTTTAGCATTGAATCTAGTATCTGTCTCTGATTTTTCAGTTTTCATGGACTTAGGACAAATGGTTTCAGATCTTAAAGGAGTTGTATTAAAGGGACATAATACCCAAATGGTGAATCATTTGAAAGTGATGCAGCATATCTGTAAAGGGCTGACAAGAAGATATCACATGAATATCTCTATGTAAAAACGACAGTACCTCTGTGTCTTTGGTAGTCTCACAATAAAGACCAAATGTAAGCATCTGTATGCTTATCCCAGGCCTAGCAAGGGATCATGCACCTGGAATGTGCAGACAGTCACTTCCGTTTTCAATTAAAGAAAGTTTACTATAAATTTTGTTAAGATCATGTTCTAGATAGTAAACTCCAAATTAAACTTTCATGATTCAGATAGGGCATGTTATTTTTAAACAACTTTTCTAATTTACTTTTATCACATTTGCTTTGTTCTCTTGTTATTCTTAGTTGAAGGCTAATACTAGGTAGGCTCATATGCTAATTTCTAAGCCCTTGAAGGCCGCCTCTAATTTGAATGCATTTGACAGTTTTTCACACGTAGAGGGCGTTCGTTCATGTGTTTCATATAGATAACATTGAGCACATGCACGTGAAGTTATTTTAGAGTCAGCACTAATTGCCTGAAATGCAAGTCTGTCAAAATATCTGAGATAAGGAGGCAGTCAGCAAAGACTTAGATACAAGGTAATCACAGAGGTATTAGAACCTACATCGTTTAAATAACTTTCCAATTTCCTTATTATACATTTTTGCTTCATTTTGTTGGTATCGATTTATTGAAGGAGCAGCGATATAATACTGGTAGCTAGCTAAACAAATTTAGTCAATAACAATAGATTTATATGTGTAGCCACCAATCTGCAGCTAACTTGCAGCTCCTGAGCCTACCTAGGTATCCTTTTTTTCAGCAAAGGTTACCAAGAGAACTAAGCAAATTGGAACTACATTGGAACGTTGTATGCTCTATGAGAACTGTGAAAGCAGGAAAAATTTGGGTTTCATGATCCTTTTTAATGATAACTGCTAGCAAAACAGTTACTGAGTTGATCATAGTTTTTCAATAAAGCAATCCCAGTCTGCATTATAATACTGTTTTGTGGAGGAGTTGCCTTAGTGTTAAAAAGGAATTTGTTGAGCAACTATGATACAGAAAACCCCAATTTAATTGATTACACTCTATAATAGCCATCCTTTATCATTGCTGAATATCAAGTAGAACTATCAGCTGTTGTTTGTATGTATCTGATTTCAATTTAAAATTTTGTGAATGAGTTGGTTAACCCCTTAAGGACTGGGAATTTCAGACAAAAAATACCCCAAAAAACAGAACATTTTTGCTATCACTTTTTTTTTTATTTACCTATAAGGTTTTGATCAAGGCCACAGTTTTGCTGCCAGAAAATTACAGATTGTGTATACAATCATAACGCAAATGGTTGTAAAATCTTCTCTGGGATACCCTTTGTTTAGAAATAGCAGACATGAATGGCTTTGCCATTGTCTTTTGGTAATTAGTAGGCCTCTAATTGCAGCTGTGCACCACACTTCTGAAATTCCCGGCAGTGTAGGGGTTAATCAGATATCTTGTAAGATTATGTTTGGCTGTATTGTAGAGACTTCCCTCCCACCCGATACCTCTCCCACCCCCACCCCACCAATGGTAGCCACCATCTTGGGTACTGGCAGACCGTCTGCCAATGTGTGAAGTTTTAGTTTTGTTTATTTTTCTGCAGTGTAGGATTCCCCCCCAACGTCTCTAAACTAGTATCTGTCATTTAGGTTTTTTTTGTTTGTTTGTTTTTGTTTTTTTAAAACAAAATAAAAAAAAAATTCTCTAGTGGGACATGCAGAATAGAGCAATCTCATCTAGGCAGAACCTACAGTGATGTAAGATGTTATCGCAGAAAATGCAGCATGTCTGCAGAAAGAACAGGACACATGCAGGAACTGTTAGCGCTTGAACTTTGTAGTGCTGCTCCACATTAGACAGTTCTCTTCAAACGGAGCTGTGCTCTGACTGCACTGTGTAAATTTTCCTTAACACAGTGCATCCAGGGCAAAGTGCTGTTTGAAGTGAGCAGTCAAATATGCAGTAGCACTGCAAAGCAGCAGCGCATTGCTTGTTGACTGGCTCTCAGAGATTTTTTTCAAACCCGCCCCTTAGCCTTTCCCAGTTTGCAAAGCTGTTTATTCTGAATGTAAGAGCACTGCATCTTTGTATTACTACATTTCTATGTTAGACCAAGAGAAAAGGAAACAGATTTATTAAAGAGACATTTAAAAAAAAAAAAAATTGGTTGCAGCTAATTTGCAATGCAATTTTCAACTACTGCACTATATTATAAAATATTAATTGCTTTATTCTTCAGTTAACCAACACATTGCAATTGAACTGGTGCCTTAGTGTAACGTTCTAATTTAACATTTTATTTTATTTAAAAATGACCTGCAGAAAAAAAAAATCTCATTGCAGCAAGTCAAGTTCTGCCTCTGGGCTCGCTACTGTCAGCGAGATTGCAGCAGAAAGAGAGCCCAGGATAGCAGCGTCCTTACGGGTACAGCATATTGCTTAATGAGTTGATACCAGCTGTAGGTGATCTTGGAATACAACCCATTTAAATGCATCCTGTTGAGAGTAGAGAAGTGTACACCATTTCTACTGTATGTCATGAGTCTAGGGTTTATAGGAGGAACTCGAAATTTTCTGTATTCTCACCACTTTTATTTTGCAGGTGTTGTAGCAGCTGCTGTACGTGTGTGTTTTGTGTAACTGCTGCTCTCACAACTCACTGTACCTATGGAAAAGGATTGTCCTTGGCGTTCCTTTTGAACATTAAACCTGGCTATTTATAAAATGCTAATAAAGTGTTTCTGATGATATCTGTTCTGTTAATAAAGCTGTGACTCATTTGATCTTACATTTTGTTATAGTTGTGTTTTTTTTAATTTTATTTATTTATTTATATGGGCATGCATTAAACTGATGATAATCCTACCGTTTATGAAACGCTATCATTTACCATCACTAAAAAATAAAAATAAAGACTGAAATCCAAAAACTCTATTCAGCACCAAAGCGGTTTGTGGGTGTACGCATTAACAGGTCACTGCAAACCTGAAATGTCAATAGAAAGTCCAAAAATAGGCAGCACCACCAAACACTGTAGATAAACTGCTTATTCCATCCTTCAGGAGCAGGTACAAAAAAAGCAGACTACATGACTAAGGATATGTAACCCGAAACGTAGTCTACTTTTTTGTACCGGCTCCTGAAGGATGGAAAAAACAGTTTATCTACAGCGTTTGATGGTGCTGGCTATTTTTGGACTTTCTAAAAAATAAAGGCTACCAGCATTCATTATTTTAAATAATTTTGCTACAGCGCTAACTTAAACGCCTCCAGCCGCCCACACTGAGCATGTGCAAGAATTCACAGAATAAACATATATATGGATTTGTGATTGTGGAAATAGACACAACCTGAAATTTTTCATAAAAATTCTACTACTCATTTGAAGTTCAGACTAAGTTCCTGATATTCAAAACCTCTTTGCTCAGGTGAGATATTCTAAAATGATTCTCCTGCACTGGAAGATCCCTAGTGAAATTTTCTACAGTCAGACTATAAAGCAGACTTCCGAGGCAGAACTCACTGAAGGGCAGGGACTTGGAAATCCCAGAAAGATGAGTGAAGCCTTCCATAGAAAGCAATGAAGCTCTATGAGATACAAAATGTCTCATGGGAGAGAGAAGGTAACTGGAGAAACCTTGGGGCTAATATAAAAGCTCTGTTTGTAGCAATTCCAAATTAAACTGAAATGTTTTCACTAAAATTTAACTTGATATTTTCTATAGTAAGTGTATTGTGAATTTTGAGCAAACTTCACCTGCATACAGCTGGCAAGACAAATCGCTGAGACATCTATTTTTTTTTATTATAATAAACTGTGTTGACATATTTATATCATCATACATTACAACACGAAGCAGAATATTTAAACCACTTAAACCGTTTAATATAGGGCATATTAATCAAAATATATCAGAATCCTAGTAATATGCGACTATATTTCTTGTGGAAATTAACCCTTTAAGGACCAGACCATTTTTCAATTTCTTACCCTTAAGAACCAGGGCTATTTTTACATTTCTGCTGTGTTTGTGTTTAGCTATAGTTTTCCTCTTACTCATTTACTGTACCCACACATATTATATACCGTTTTTCTCGCCATTAAGAGGACTTTCTAAAGATACCATTATTTTCATCGTATCTTATAATTTACTATAAAAAATTATAAAATATGGAGAAAAAAACACACACTTTTTCTAACTTTTACCTCTGTTACACATCTACAACCACCAAAAAACACTCATGCCTAATATTTTCTAAATGTTGTCCTGAGTTTAGAAATACCCAATGTTTACATGTTCTTTGCTTTTTGTTTGCACGTTATAGGGCAATAAGTACAAGTAGCACTTTGCTATTTCCAAACCATTTTTTTTTCAAAATTAGCAATAGTTACATTGGAACACTGATATCTGTCAGGAATCCCTGAATATCCCTTGACATGTATATATATATTTTTTTTAGTTGACAACCCAAAGTATTGAACTAGGCACATTTTGGTATATTTCATGCCACCATTTCACTGCCAAATGCGATAAAAAAAAAATTGTTAATTTTTGTTCACAAACTAGGTTTCTCACTGAAATTATTTACAAACATTTTGTGCTATTATGGCACAAATGGTTGTAAATGCTTCTTTGGGATCCCCTTTGTTCAGAAATAGCAGACATATATGGCTTTTGCAATGCTTTTTGGTAGTTAGAGGGCCGCTAATTGCCGCTGCGCACCACACTTGTATTATGCCCAGCAGTGAATTGGTTAATTAGGTAGCTGTAGCTTGTAGGGTTAATTTTAGCTCTAGTGTAGAGATCAGCCTCCAACCTGACGCATCCCACCCCCTGATCCCCCTCAAACAGGTCTCTGCCCTCCCCCACCTCACAATTGTCACCGCCATCTTAAGTACTGGCAGAAAGTCTGCTAGTACTAAAATAAAAGGCTTTTATTTTTTATAAATTATTCTGCAGTGTTGGATCCCCCAAGCTCCCTAATTTCCCTCCCCCAAAACAGCTCTCTAACCATCCCCCCTCTACTTAATTGCCGCCATCTTGGGTACTGGCAACTGTCTGCCAGTACCCACTTTACAATCCAATTTGGCTGTTTTTAAAAAAGTTTAACTCCATCATTTATCGCCCGCCCCCTTCCCAGCCACCAACCCACCCAGATCCCTTTCCCAACCTTTATTTCCCCACCTTTCTTCCCTACTCCCTCTCCCACATTCCCTCACCCGATCACTTTACTGTGATCTGAAGCGGGCCCGCACGTGCACTCCCACGCATTAACGGAAGAGATCACGCTGGATTGGAACAGCTCCAGCGATGGGCCGCCCACCCGCCTCCCTGCTGATGCTCCCACCCACCCACCAACGATTGGCACCACTGCTGTGCGATGCAGAGAGTCACAGAGTGGCCCTCTCTGCATCGACATCTCTGTAAATCTATTTCTGCAGTGACCCACTTGTGGGGCATGCAGAAATAGCGCAATCTCACTATTTTGAGCGAGATCGCAGCAGAGAGAAGCACAGGACTGCAGCGACGTACAGGGTACGTTGCTGGTCCTTAAGGGCATAACGATCAGCGTCGTACAGGGTACGATGCGGGTCATTAAGGGGTTAAAGAATTCTCATTGTTTGCTATGAAACACACCGTCATTTTCCAAAGTTAAATAAAATAACATAAACCAAAATTACATATCATGTCTAAATTAAACCCACTCTTCATTAAAACCTTCCATCAAATATGACATATCATTATTTCATGTATATTATTGCCCAGAGAGAGAGGGGTGAGCAAAAAACAATATTGTCAGCAAAATAGGTTACTTAGATGGAAATATCATTTAAGCAATGCAAGGGTCAATGACTAATTGTCCATTAAAGGGACAGTCTACACCAGAATTTTTATTGTTTATAAAGATAAATAATTCTTATTACCCAGTTTTGTATAAACAACACTCTTATATTAGACTTTTTACCTTTGTGATTTCCATGTATCTGAGCCTCTGCAGACTGTCCCCTAATTTCAGTTCTTTTCTAAAACTTACATTTTAGACAATCACTGCTGACTCCTAGGTAACTCCACATGCATGAGTACAGTTATCAATATGGCACACATGAACTAAAACCCTCTAGTTGTGAAAAAAATGCATTTAGATAAGAGGCTACAAAATTAATCTGAGCCTACCTAGGTTTCGCTTTCAACTAAGAATACCAAGAGAACAAAGCAAAATTGATGATAAAAGTAAATTGGAAAGTTGTTTAAAATTACATGCCCTGAATCATGAAAGCTTATTTTTTGACTCAGTGTTTCAGTAACAGCTTTTTGTGTACACAGGTACGAGCAAAATACTGTATATAGATATGCTTTGTGCAGGTTACATTTTAAGAATATCTGAACTAAAGCACAGGTGAAATAACCACTGATTAGTAAACATGGTTACTTTACCTGTCCTCATCCAAGGTAATCCTGAAAACCTGGCCTGTTGGGGAGGCCTGAGAACAAGTTTGAAAACCAGTGACCTATTTGCATAGATTAAACATAGCAAAAAAAATGGCTTTTGTTTTATAAATTATTTTATCAAATAGAGCATTTTATTTCTATATTTAAATGTCTGAGTATGTTTTAACAAATTAAAATTGTAATATTGGAGTGATCTCATGCACAGGAAATAGCAAATGGTCTAATGAACACAATTATCAGTACTGTTCTACCTTAGAATTGCCAGTGACCTGCATGTTCTATTACTTTATTAATGTCAGCATGTCCTCTGAGGATTTCTTGTGAAAGAGCAAATGGCATTCAAATATTTATACACTAATAGACAGTAGATCACATAATGTAATACATTTTTGTTTTCTGATTATTGGCAAACCGAAGCTCCAATGTTTCTTCCCCTTAGTCACTTTGTAAGGATATAAAACAACCCTTGCTCTCGGTAAAAATTGTGGGCTATAAATATTAATAACAAAATTGTATAAGGGTTAAAAGGTATATGGTATATGACTAGGTATTTGACTAGAAAGGGTTATATTGTACACATGTATATGTGTGTATGTATATATGTTTATATATATATATATATATATATATATGTGTGTGTGTGTATTTAAGTATTTATATATGTACAAATATAAACAAATCTATGTGTGTGTGTGTGTGTGTGTGTATATATATATATATATATATATATATATATATATATATATATATATATATATATATATATATATATATATATAATATAAATAGTGTGATGGCAGAGGTGATGGTTTATATATCTTTTTTGTGGGGGTTCTCACCGGTACTGAGTACCACCACCTCTGCCATCTCATAATAGGGTAATATTTGTAATCATCATGTAAATACAAACTATATCAAGCATTTTAAATAACTGTCTATTTGGTTTTATCAAAGTTACTGAGCACATTATCACTCAATAATCAGTAAGTACCGGCACATTTTTTTTTACAAAATAAGCACTATATGGGTTTAGCACTATAGGTCTAACGAGGTGTCAGGTTAGCGTGAGAGGGATAAGTGTTAGACTTTTTTCCATCTTAATATCAGGAGAGTCCACGGCTTCATTCCTTACTTGTGGGAAAACAGAACCTTGCCACCAGGAGGAGACAAAGACACCCCAGCTAAAGGCTTAAATACCTCCCCCACTCCCCTCATCCCCCAGTCATTATTTGCCTTTCGTCACAGGAGGATGGCAGAAAAGTGTTGGATTCAGAGTAGTCTCTTTTGGAGGGTAGTACTCTTCGGAATGGGACTGTAGTTTTAAGTAGTCTTGTCAGCCTCTCAGTAAAACCATCCAGACTCATATTAACAGCTCCTAAGCAATCGTGTTGATGAGTTTCACTGCCTGCTTCTATCACTCAAGTCCATGTCAGGTGCAATGCTACAAGACTGTCCAATTTGAGAGGCTGTATGTCTGTTCCAAAGCAATTATTTCAGTAAGATCATTTCATTTTTTTTCATATGATAACATAAGAAGACAGGGTCACAGTGTGACTCCTTTATCTGTATGGAATCAAGGGTTAAAATCTCCGGAAGGGGATTATTGAACAGGGGGAGGGGGGGGGGAGGATTTATACATAATTTACTTTAGTATGTTTTATGCTGCGACATGTGTGAGATGAGGCTCTGGCAGATGTGGGAACATTTAGGTTTTTTACTTTTGTTTTTGATAACTGCGCAGCCTGTCAGTTTGGCGCACTTTTCTTCCTGCTGCAGGGGCGGTCCTGCATGGCACTCCATGTGACCGGATGTGGCCTCATTAAATTCCTCTTTTCTTACCATGCAGTTTACAGGAGAAGAAGCCGTTTCTCTGTGGGACCTGAGCCTTCTTCAATCTCATGGATGGAAGATAAACTTAGAAAAGAGTTCTCTGGTTCCCAGTACCAGAGGGGAATTCCTGGGCACGATAATAGATTCCATATCCATGAAGATATTCCTTACAGACCAGAGACTTTGCAAAATTACTTCCAATTGTCTTGCCCTCCAGACCTTTTGTGGCCTGGTGTATGGAGGTGATTGGGCTCATGGTGTCCAGCATAGATATCATTCCATTTGCCAGGTTCCACCTCAGACCTCTTCAGCTGTGCATGCTGAGGCAATGGAACGGTGATCACTAGGACCTATCCCAACAGATTTCTCTGGACAACTGGTCGAGAGAATCAATCTCGTGGTTGCTCTGTCCAGATCACCTGTCCCAGGGGACATCCTTCTTGAGACCATCCTGGGAGATTGTGACTACGAACGTAAGTCTCTCAGGATCGGGAGCTGTTTGGGGTGCCAAGAAGGCACAGGGTCGGTAGACTCAAGAGGAATCTCTTCTCCTGATCAACATTTTGGAATTTCAAGCGATCTTCAACGCTTTGAATGCTTGGCCTTTTATGGGTTTATCCCAGTTTATCAGATTCCAATCGGACAACATTACTTTGGTGGCTTACATAAACCATCAGGGGGGAATGAGAAGCTCCGTAGCCATGAGGGAAGTATCTCGGATTCTGGAATGGGCGGAGGCCCACAGCTGCTTGCTGTCAGCGATCCACATTCTGGGGGTGGACAACTGAGAAGCAGACTTTCTCAGCAGACAATCTTTTCATCCGGGGGAATGGTCTCTCCATCCCAAGGTCTTTGTGGAGATTTGCAGCAGATGGGGGACACCAGAGATAGATCTCATGGCGTCCAGACTCAATGCCAAGCTACACAGATATGGGTCAAGGTCCAGGGATCCTCAGGCAGAACTGATAGATGCCTTAGCAGTGCCCTGGGGGTTCAAACTAGTTTACATTTTTCCGCTGTTACCACTTCTTCCTCAGGTAGTGGCCCGCATCAAGCAGGAGCAAGCTTTGACTATTCTAATTGCTCCATCGTGGCCTTGAAGGATGCAGTTTGCGGACCTGGTGGGGATGTCGTCATCTCCACTATGGAGGTTACCTTGTTGCAGGGATCTGCTGGAACAGGAGTCCCTTTGTTCATCACAATCTAGATTCTCTGAGGCTGACTGTGTGGAGATTGAACGCCTAGTCCTAGCCAAGAGAAGTTTTTCTGAGAGAGTGATTGATACTCTCATCCAAGCTAGAAAGCCAGTCACCTGTCGCATCTATCATAAGATGTGGAGGACCTACTTATTCTGGTCTGAAGAACGTTGATTCCCCTGGCATAAGGTCAAGGTATCCAGGATTCTTTCCTTTCTCCAGGACAGCTTGGAAAAGGGACTTGCTGCTAGTTCCTTAAAGGGACAGATTTCAGCGCTATCTGTGTTATTAGAAAAGAGGCTAGCTGAGCTTCCTGATATTTAGTCTTTTGTTCAGGCTCTGTCCAGAATCAGACCTGTGTTTAGATATTCTGCTCTTCCTTAGAGTTTAAATTTGGTTCTTAAGGTTTTGCAAAGGGCTCCGTTTGAGTCCATGCATTTGGTTGACATTAAGTTATTGTCTTGGAAGGTTCTTTTTCTACTGGCTATTGCTTCGGCACGTAGAGTCTCTGAGATGGCAGCCTTGCAATGTGAGCCTCCTTACCTACTTTTTCATGCTGATAAGGCTGTTCTTCATACTGGGTTGGGTTTCATTACCAAAGGTGGTGTCTGATCGCAACATCAATCAGGAGATCATGGTTCCTTCCTTGTGTCCTAATCCTTCTTCATCGAAGGAATGATTACTTCATAATTTGGATGTGGTTCAAACTTTGAAATGCTATCTTCAAGCTACGAAGGATTTTAGACAGACTTCGGCATTGTTTCTTGTCTATTCTGGAAAGCGCAGAGGCTTCTGCTACATCTCTATCTTTTTAGTTGAGGAGCATGATCCGCTTAGCATATGAAACAGCGGGACATAAGCCTCCTCAGAGGATTACGGCTCATTCAACTAGAGCTGTGGCTTCTTCTTGGGCCTTCAAAAATGAGGCCTCTATGGAGCAGATTTGTAGGGCGGCTACCTGGTCCTCCTTACATACTTTTTCAAAGTTTTACAAATTTGACATGTTTGCTTCGGCTGAAGCAGCTTTTGGGAGAAAGGTTTTGCAGGCCGTGGTGCCCTCAGAATAGGGTCTGCCCCTTTTTTACCCTCTCGTTTTCATTCAGTG
Source organism: Bombina bombina (assembly GCF_027579735.1). Lineage (NCBI taxonomy): Eukaryota > Metazoa > Chordata > Amphibia > Anura > Bombinatoridae > Bombina > Bombina bombina. Next base: position 709,781,381 of record NC_069502.1, read on the forward strand.
TCCTCTAGAGCTTGGGTATATGTCTCCCACAAGTAAGGAATGAAGCCGTGGACTCTCCTCATATTAAGATGGAAAACATGAATTATGCTTACCTGATAATTTCATTTCCATCTGTATGAGGAGAGTCCACGGCCCCCGCCCATTTCCTCCGTTGGGCGGACCTAAATGTTTGTTTGTTCTTCTGGCACCATTTAAACCCTGATATTTCTCCTACTGCTCCTTGTTCCCTCTGTAGAATGACTGGGGGATGAGGGGAGCGGGGGAGGTATTTAAGCCTTTGGCTGAGGTGTCTTTGCCTCCTCCTGGTGGCCAGGTTCTGTATTTCCACAAGTAAGGAATGAAGCCATGGACTTTCCAAATACAGATGGAAATGAAATTATCAGGTAATCATAATTCATGTTTTTTGTTTTTTTTAAAAAAGTGTACTCCATTGAAGTCTATGGAGAGATAAAGTTAATGCAGTTGTGATATCCGAAGTCCTGAAGTTACCGTGTATCTTTGCAGTCAAACAGCTTGTCATATACCTATAATTATATCATAGTTATATATTTTTTCTGATAGCATTTAGAGGGCAACTGTATTTTAAAATGTATTTATATTGTGTTTAATGTAACTTTTTTAAAGCACTACCCTTTCTTTTTAATGACACAGTGAGTCCACGGATCATCTAATTACTATTGGGAATATCACTCCTGCCCAGCAGGAGACGGCAAAAAGCACCACAGCAAAGCTGTTTTTTTTTTGTTTTTTTTCAAATATTTTTATTGAAAATTATATCTGATAATACATATCATTGGAGACGCAGCTCCACATTGTGACATTTCCATTCATTGTAATCTTAAATTATACATATGTTAAATTCCGGAAATTGTACTATACCAGTTTTAAGCTAACTCAACATTCTTGAAAGCTTCTTTAAACCAACCAGACAAAAAATAAAAAAAAAGGAAAACTGAAAAACAGAAACCAACAAAGTAATAACACATTGGAAACATCAATACATCAAATCAAATATCCTTTACCCCGGGTGTCCGAGCTTCGGGAATAAAACCTATGATATTCATGACCAATTCAGTACCTGGCCTAATTAAGGCTATCCTTGTAAAAGATACTTAATTGCCAGACTTATTCTCTGTCTCCAGTAAATACATTTTTCCTTGTTCATTTTTACTCTTAAACCTGAGATTAAAGACCATTCTAAGATGACACCATCTATCTGGTGTCTCTAAAACTGCCCCCCTTCGGGTATCCATTAATTTTCTCAAACCCTTCATGTGTTCTCTCCAATCGATTAGGACTACTTTCTCAACATCTTCTGTATCTACCATTCGTCAGTGTCAGCACAACATCTCCCAATTTTATCTAAGAAAAACCTGTTTACTGCGGGCGAGAGTGTCGAAGGCCAGGGGGGGGGAACAAAAAAAAAAAAAACCCTCTTACGCTTTTCTTTTTTCTATTCATATCCAGGATGGATGTGTTGCCTCATCTCCTCACCCAATGTGCCGGTAAAGTGCCTGCTACTACTAAATTTAGAAAAGGAACTGAGCTTTGTAGAGGATCAAGAAACTGCTGCTGTAAAGCCCTCTGCCAGGCTTCGATATACTTTTCCCACTTGCTGAAATACCTTTTATAATGTTTCTCTCGACTTTTTAAATCCTGTCTTTCCACTGTCATTTGAAATTTCATGTTGTTTATAAACTCCTTCATATTTGGCACCTCTTTATGTTTCCATTTCCGGAATATGAGACTGCGTGTTGCCAGAATGGCCAAATTTGTAAGATTTTTATCTCCTATATTTTCCGTCTGATACAAGAAAAATATCTGTATTGCTTCCAAATTTATTTTAACAGTTAAATATTTGTTGAGCCAGAACTGAATTTTCCGCCAGAATTGCTGTACTTTCGAGCAGCTCCACAAACAATGCATCAAATCTGCTTTTACATGATTACATTTATAACAGCTTATTGGGGCTGTTCTGGCCCAACCGCTGATTCTCTCTGGCGTCAAATAAAAATTATTTATCAATTTTGCATGCGACTCCCGCCAACTGATTCTCTCCGTGGCTTCTACCGCCCTTTTAATACTATCCATTATATTTTCGCTTTGTATGGAAGGAAAATATCTAAGAAATTTTTCCGTATTCAAATTTATTTGTCTCATTCCTAATCTCTGTATTATATTCTGATACCATATAGCTATAGACCGCTTTCCAGCCTGATATAATTTTAGGCCCGGCTCAATCACGGGCTGACTCCAGTCCGCACCGGATCTCATGATGTGCGTATCTATATAGTGTCTTAGCTGTAGGTATGTGTAAAAAGTTTAGCGGGTAAATTATATTCTGCCGCCAAACTCTCGAAGGTTCGTGTTGATCCCTCCGGCCCCATTGTTATTTGTGAGAAGTATTTCAAACCCATGCCTTGCCATTCACGAAAGATCCTATTATGCAACCCCGGTGAAAAATCTACCCACCCAACAATCGGCAGCAGTGCTGACACTTGATATTCTTGACCCACTGTATCACAATATTTTTGCCATGCCCAGACTATACTAGTAAATGTTACTGAATTCCCCACATTACTTGGTAAATTCCTATATGGACAATGCAATATTGCTTTCAGATTGAAAGGTTTGACCATCTCAGTTTCCAGTTTATAATAAGTAATATATTCTGACTCGGTCAACCAGTCTATTCCAAATTTAATCAAGGTTACATAATTGTAGTACCTAATGTTAGGGAGGGCAAATCCACCATGTTTTTTTGCATAACTCAGTTTTTCAGTTGATATGCGGGCCTTCTGCTTGCCCCAAATAAATAATGAACATGCTCTATTATATTTGTCAATATCTTTCTTTTTAATCACTAATGGTAGATTTTCCAGACGAAATAATATCTTTGGGAAGAAAATTGTTTTTATCAGTATAATACGTGCAGATAGTGACAAATAATACACGTTCCACTTTCCTATTTCTGATTCCATATTATCGAATAATTCTTTATAATTCAGCTGGTACTACTCACCAGGATTCCGTGAAATTTTGATCCCTAGATAACTAATATTCTGGACCTCTTTAACAATTGTATTCTGGCTCGCCTTGGTTTTATTTATCCATAAGATTTTGGATTTCGCGGGGTTTATTTTGTAGCCTGTGAATGAGCTAAATACCTTGATAATCTGTAGAAGTTGTGGGATACAAATAACTGTGTCATACAAAAAGAATAAAATGTCATCCGCATAGAGCGAGATCGTCATTCTTTCCGCCCCTATCTGCAGTGGGGCTACTTTATGTCTAATATATATGGCAAGTGGTTCAAGCGCAATGTCAAACAATAAAGGGGAGAGTGGACACCCTTGACGGGTTCCTCTTTCGAGGACTATTGATTTGGATAATTCCCCATTAATTAGCAGCTGTGATTTCAGTGTCTTATAAATCAGTTTAATCAGGTCGAGCAGGGCACCGGCAAGGCCGAACTTCTCCAGAGATTCAAAGAGGTGATCCCATCCTATAGAATCAAATGCCTTTTCGGTGTCTATTGTTACTAATGCAATATCTTTATCTACCTGGTTCCTTCTCTTCCCTGAGGCGCCCTGCCCGGCCCAAAAAAAGTGCTCCACCGTTGCTAGCACCCTTCTCATATTACGGACAGAATTCCTTCCTGGTACGAACCCAACCTGATCTGGATGTATTAGATCTGGTATTACTTTTTTTAATCTATCCGCTATTATAGACATTAATATCTTGTAGTCATGATTTAATAATGAGATAGGGCGATACGATGATAAATTTGTAGCATCTTTCCCTTTTTTTAATATTAATGATATAATTGCGTCCGAAAAATAAGGGGATTTCATATCTTTCTTGATATAGTACCCGTTATATAACTTAGTTAACGTCCCTATTATTATTTCTGAAGTCATCTTGTAAAATTCAGCCGAGAGGCCATCCGGCCCAGGTGCTTTTCCTGATTTGGCTTTTTGAATAGCTCTTAACACCTCTCCTTCCAGAATTGGGGCATTAATCTGCTGTAATGCCTCTGGCGTTACTTTAGGAGTCTTTATCTGCTCCCAAAATTGTTGCTTACTTTCTGTGTTTACTTCCTCCTTCGAGTATAGCTTTTGGTAATATTGAAAGAATACTTCTTTAATTTCTGTAGGACTGGTATATGTATTCTTGCCTTCCTTAATCATGGAAATTATATTGTGTTTCTTACGAAACTTAGTTATCTTGGCTAAATGTTTTGCCGAAACTCCCTGTAATCCTTGAAATCTTGCCCTACATTTTGCCTCTTCATGTGCCCATTTTCCTTTCATAAATTGTTCCCTTTCTGTTTTTGCATATACATATTTTTCCCAATTAACCCGGTTAGAGCTGTTCAAGTACCTCACATATGCACTTCTAACTTGGTTTGCCAGCTGAATTTCTCTCGCCTTATTTTTATGATTTAAGTTAACCATATATACCTTTATCTCGCCGTGTATGACCGCTTTACCTGCCTCCCACAAAATCTCCAGCTTATCAGTATAATCTCTATTAAATGTGATGTACTCTTTCCACTTGTTTGAGACCCAGTTGCTAAATTTTGGGATATCAGACATATAACCGGGGAATCTGAAAGTATTTGCCTTAGAGCTCAACCTATCATGGAGTAGTATCCTAAAACTAATTATTGAATGGTCCGATAATATTATCTCTTCTATGTGTGTCCTAATTTCATGTTTTAATAGATATTCATCTATTAGGAACATATCTATTCTTGAAAAACATCGATGCGCCTTAGATTCGCACGTATAGGATTGTTCGTCTGGATGTTGCAAACGCCATATGTCGTGTACTTTAATAGTTTTCAGAAAATTACGAAAAATTATTGCCTCCCGATGATATGCCTGTCTGCGACCCACCTTAGATTTATCGCTGTCAGGATATGGCGTTGTATTCATGTCGCCTGCTATTATCAGATTCTGGCCTAAATGCGATGTCAGTTCCTTTATTATCTGTTGCCAAAAATTAACTTCAAATGTGTTGGGTGTGTATATATTACACAGGGTCCATATTCTATCGTCTATTTTGATTTGCATAATAATGAATCTACCCTGAGGGTCCAATTTTGCTTTTAATATCTCATAATCCAAACTTCTATTCAATAGTATAGCTACCCCGCATTTACGTGACACGCATGGGGTTGCAATGACTTCTGCCAGCCAATTAGTTCTTAATTTATCTGTTTCAGTAGCTTTTAGGTGCAGTTCTTGCAGAAATATGATATCAGGCTTTTGCTTTTTCAATAATTTAAAAATGTTCTTGCGTTTAATGGGGGAGGTTATCCCTCCCACATTCCATGATACAAAATTAATTGACGCACTCATCCTTTGCTAATCTATTAGGTGAAAAAAAAAAAGTGCATTCCCCACCCCCTGGACCTCCCACTCCCCCACCCTCCCCCTCTTCATCTGTTTCTCTATTCCTCAACATCCTCTTTCTGTGTTCGTGATGACCTACTAATACCCTATACTTCTATATTATTTTCAGTACAAAAAGCTTTTGCTTCTTCCACCGTGTTGAGTGCTATGACACCGTCCATCCCCAGTACAGTGATTTTAGCTGGATATCTCATAGTGGCTCTCAACCCAGCTTTTATCAGCCCTGTGCAGTACGGTGCCATAGCACGCCTTTTCCTCGATGTCTCCACCGAAAAATCCTGAAAGATCAAGATTGGTTTGTCCCCTATCAGAAGTGTTCTAGTCTTTCTATAGTGATACATTATGCTGGCTTTATCCTGAAAATTCAAATATTTAATGATGAGCACTCTTGTCCTGGTGTTACTCTCTCTAGGTTGTCTTAGTGCTCCGATCCTATGTGCTCTCTCTACCTGCAAAGCCCCATTTACGGGTTGCATTCCTAGCAGGTTGGGTAATGTGACTGCACCAAAGGTCAGTAGATCTTCCTGTCCATTTGTTTCGGGCAGCCCAACTACACGGATATTACTCCGCCATGACCTGTCCTCCAAATCTTCTATCTTTGCCTGTAATGCATTCATTTTTTCTGTGTGTTTATCCATTGTTGACTCCTGAGTATTTAGCTTATCTTCTGCATCGGACACCCTATTTTCTACCTCAGTTAATCTGATCGAAAATTGCCTGATTTCCTGAGATAGATCTGAAATCTCTTTTTTAACGATTTCAAATTGTGGTAAGATTAGGTCTGCCAATTGATTTATTGTAAGCTGTGTTTCTAAATTTCTCTCTGGGCTCTGAACATTAGATTCTGTACTAATTTCACTTTGTGCTTTCTGCCTTTTATCTCTTTTTAGTGGCATTGCTGGTGATTTGTTTTTTACGTTTGTGACATATTTTTCCATTTGTGCTCTTCTTTTTCTTTTGCACCTTCTTATTACTCAAACCCTTTTTATAAAGTATAAACACTCACACATACAGACACACTATACTTTTACACTGTACTGTGTTATTTCCTCTGTGCCGGTTTCCTCTTTTTATAATCTAGTGCACTGGATTAATTTAGAATCACAGTCCCTTAATTTAAGTCCGTTAGAGTCTGTGTCTTAATTATTTGTCTCAACTAAACACTACTGTTACCTCATACAGTCCCACACTTATTCTTTGAATTTATCTGCTTGGTTTCCCTAATGTGTCTATATTTCCAGTGCCTGTATACTTATTTGGCAGCTCTTTGCCTTAAGAAACTATCAGCTAGATTTAGAGTTTTGTCGGTAACGACCCGCGTAGCTAACGCTGGCTTTTTTCTGGCCGCACCTTTAAAATAACTCTGGTATTGAGAGTCCACAGAATGGCTGCGTTAGGCTCCAAAAAAGGAGCGTAGAGCATATTTAACGCAACTGCAACTCTCGATACCAGAGTTGCTTACGAAAGCGGCCAGCTTCAAAAACGTGCTCATGCACGATTCCCCCATAGGAAACAATGGGGCTGTTTGAGCTGAAAAAAAACCTAACACCTGCAAAAAAGCCGCGTTCAGCTCCTAACGCAGCCCCATTGTTTGCTATGGGGAAACACTTCCTACGTCTGCACCTAACACTCTAACATGTACCCCAAGTCTAAACACCCCTAACCTTACACTTATTAACCCCTAATCTGCCGCCCCCGCTATCGCTGACCCCTGCATATTATTATTAACCCCTAATCTGCCGCTCCGTAAACCGCCGCTACTTACATTATCCCTATGTACCCCTAATCTGCTGCCCCTAACACCGCTGACCCCTATATTATATTTATTAACCCCTAATCTGCCCCCCACAACGTCGCCTCCACCTGCCTACACTTATTAACCCCTAATCTGCCGACCGGACTGCACCGCTATTATAATAAAGTTATTAACCCCTAATCCGCCTCACTAACCCTATAATAAATAGTATTAACCCCTAATCTGTCCTCCCTAACATCGCCGACACCTAACTTCAAACATTAACCCCTAATCTGCCGACTGGAGCTCACCGCTATTCTAATAAATGTATTAACCCCTAAAGCTAAGTCTAACCCTAACACTCCCTTAAGTTAAATATAATTTAAATCTAACGAAATTAATTAACTCTTATTAAATAAATGATTCCTATTTAAAGCTAAATACTTACCTGTAAAATAAATCCTAATATAGCTACAATATAAATTATATTTATATTATAGCTATTTTAGGATTTATATTTATTTTACAGGTAACTTTGTATTTATTTTAACCAGGTACAATAGCTATTAAATAGTTAAGAACTATTTAATAGCTAAAATAGTTAAAATAATTACAAATTACCTGTAAAATAAATCCTAACCTAAGTTACAATTAAACCTAACACTAGACTATCAATAAATTAATTAAATAAAATACCTACAATTACCTACAATTAAACCTAACACTACACTATCAATAAATTATTTAAATACAATATCTACAAATAAATACAATGAAATAAACTAACTAAAGTACAAAAAATAAAAAAGAACTAAGTTACAAAAAATAAAAAAATATTTACAAACATTAGAAAAATATTACAACAATTTTAAACTAATTACACCTACTCTAAGCTCCCTAATGAAATAACAAAGCCCCCCAAAATAAAAAAATGCCCTACCCTATTCTAAATTACAAAAGTTCAAAGCTCTTTTACCTTACCAGCCCTGAACAGGGCCCTTTGCGGGGCATGCCCCAAAGAATTCAGCTCTTTTGCCTGTAAAAAAAAACCATACAATACCCCCCCCCCAACATTACAACCCACCACCCACATACCCCTAATCTAACCCAAACCCCCCTTAAATAAACCTAACACTAAGCCCCTGAAGATCTTCCTACCTTATCTTCACCCTGCCAGGTTCACCGATCCGTCCTCGGAAGTCTTGATCCAAGCCTCGGAAGTGTTGATCCAAGCCCAAGCGGGGGGCTGAAGAGCGACGTCCATCCTCGGGCTGAAGTCTGGATCCAAGCGGCGACTGAAGAAATCCATCCTCGGGCTGAAGTCGGAAGTCCATCATCTGGATGAAGTCTTCTATCAAGCCGCATCTTCAATCTTCTTTCTTCTGGAGCTGAAGTCTTGATCCAAGCCTCGGAAGTGTTGATCCACTTTTTTCTAATGTTTCCATCAGCCAATCAGAATATTCCTACCTTAATTCCGATTGGCTGATAGAATCCTATCAGCCAATCGGAATTCGAGGGACGCCATCTTGGATGACGTCCCTTAAAGGAACCGTCATTCGTCGGGAAGTCGTCGTCGGAAGAAGATGGGTCCGCGGTGGAGGTCTTCAAGATGGAGCCGGTCCTCATCGGATGAAGATAGAAGATGCCGCTTGGAAGAAGATGGTTGCCGGTCCGGATCTACTCTTCTTCCCGGATAGGATGAAGACTTTGGACCCTCTTCTGGACTTCTTCAGCCGTCGGATGATGGATGTCTAGCCCCCTCTAGATTAGCGGTATGTGGGTGGTGGGTTGTAATGTTGGGGGGGGTATTGTATGTGTTATTTTACAGGCAAAAGAGCTGAATTTCTTGGGGCATGCCCCGCAAAGGGCCCTGTTCAGGGCTGGTAAGGTAAAAGAGCTTTGAACTTTAGTAATTTAGAATAGGGTAGGGCATTTTTTTATTTTGGGGGTCTTTGTTATTTTATTAGGGGGCTTAGAGTAGGTGTAATTAGTTTAAAATTGTTGTAATATTTTTCTGATGTTTGTAAATATTTTTTTATTTTTTGTAACTTAGTTCTTTTTTATTTTTTGTACTTTAGTTAGTTTATTTCATTGTATTTATTTGTAGATATTGTATTTAATTAATGTATTGATAGTGTAGTGTTAGGTTTAATTGTAGGTAATTGTAGGTATTTTATTTAATTAATTTATTGATAGTGTAGTGTTAGGTTTAATTGTAACTTAGGTTAGGATTTATTTTACAGGTAATTTTGTAATTATTTTAACTATTTTAGCTATTAAATAGTTCTTAACTATTTAATAGCTATTGTACCTGGTTAAAATAAATACAAAGTTACCTGTAAAATAAATATAAATCCTAAAATAGCTATAATATAATTATAATTTATATTGTAGCTATATTAGAATTTATTTTACAGGTAAGTATTTAGCTTTAAATAGGAATAATTTATTTAATAAGAGTTAATTAATTTCGTTAGATTTAAATTATATTTAATTTAGGGGGGTGTTAGTGTTAGGGTTAGACTTAGCTTTAGGGGTTAATACATTTATTAGAATAACGGTGAGCTCCAGTCGGCAGATTAGGGGTTAATGTTTGAAGTTAGGTGTCGGCGATGTTAGGGAGGGCAGATTAGGGGTTAATACTATTTATTATAGGGTTAGTGAGGCGGATTAGGGGTTAATAACTTTATTATAGTAGCGGTGCGGTCCGCTCGGCAGATTAGGGGTTAATAAGTGTAGGTAGGTGGAGGGGACGTTGTGGGGGGCAGATTAGGGGTTAATAAATATAATATAGGGGTCGGCGGTGTTAGGGGCAGCAGATTAGGGGTACATAGCTATAATGTAGGTGGCGGCGGCGTGCGGACGGCAGATTAGGGGTTAATTATTGTAGGTAGCTGGCGGCGACGTTGTGGGGTGCAGGTTAGGGGTTAATAAATATAATATAGGGGTCGGCGGTGTTAGGGGCAGCAGGTTAGGGGTACATAAGTATAACGTAGGTGGCGGTCGGCAGATTAGGGGTTAAAAAAATTTAATCGAGTGGCGGCGATGTGGGGGACCTCGGTTTAGGGGTACATAGGTAGTTTATGGGTGTTAGTGTACTTTAGAGCACAGTAGTTAAGAGCTTTATGAACCGGCGTTAGCCCAGAAAGCTCTTAACTACTGACTTTTTTCTGCGGCATATATAAGTTGAGCCCCGATTATCTAGCAGAATATTCACTCCGTTGTCAGTAAGGCAGGTAAGCACCTCAGCAAAGCTAAGCTGAGGTGTAGAGGTTGCCCAGAGCGTTTTTGTGACCGTTTATTTATTTTCTTGCAGAAAAATTAAACAGTTTTGTTTTAAAATTTAAAGAAACAGTAAAGTTTTTTTTTTGTGTGGTAATTTCTAATTAAAATATCAGTTTATTTATCTATTTTGTTTATTTATGAATAAAGATTGTTCTGTCAGGCCTGTGTTTAAACTGGTCACTCCTCCCTGTAGTCTTAACCTTGTTCTTAACTTTCTTCAGCAGGCTCCATTTGAGCCTATGCATTCCTTAGATATTAAATTAATATCTTGGAAGGTTTTGTTTCTTGTTGCTATTTCATCTGCTCTCGGCATTACAGTATGAGTCTCCTTACCTTATTTTTCATTCGGATAAGGTGGTTTTGCGTACTAAGTTAGGGTTTCTCCCTAAAGTGGTTTCAGATCGGAACATTAATCAGGAGATTGTTGTTCCTTCTTATGTCCTAACCCTTCTTCTCATAAGAAATGTCTGCTGCACAACCTAGACATGGTGCGTGCATTGAAATTCTATTTACAGGCAACTAAGGATTTTCATCAGTCTTCTGCTCTGTTTGTGGTTTTCTCTGGGAAACGTAAGGGGCAGAAAGCTACGGCTACTTTTATTTCTTTGTGACTGAGGAGTATCATTCGCTTGGCCTATGAAACTGCTGGACAGCAGCCTCCTGAGAGAGTTACGTCTCATTCTACGAGGGCTGTTTCCTCTTCCTGGGCATTCAAAAATGAAGCTTCTGTGAAACAGATTTGCAAGGCTGCAACTTGGTCCTCTCTTTACACTTTTTCAAAATGCTATAAATTTGATACTTTTGCCTCAGTTGAGGCTTCCTTTGGGAGAAAGGTTCTTCAAGCAGTGGTGCCTTCTGTTTAGGTTCCCTGTCTTGTCCTCCCTTATCATCTGTGTCCTCTAGCTTGGGTATTGATTCCCAATTGTAATTAGATGATCTGTGGACTCACCGTGTCATTAGAAAGAAAACAAAATTTATGCTTGCCTGATAAATGTATTTATTTCTTGACACAGTGACTCCACGGCCCACCCTGTTTTTTAAGACAGTTTTTTTTTGTTATGTTCTAAACCTCAGACACCTCTGCACTTTGTTGCTTCCTTTCTCTCCTTTTACTTCGTCGAATGACTGGGGTTGGAGGGAAGGGAGGTGATATTTAACAGCTTTGCTGTGGTGCTCTTTGTCGCCTCCTGCTGGGCAGGAGTGATATTCCCAATAGCAATTAGATGATCCATGGACTCACTGTGTCAAGAAATAAGCATAAATTTCAGTCGTGCTAACCCGACGAGAATAAAGATGTGGATGTTGTTCATTTTTTGTAAACAACATCAAGACTTGCATTTCAATAAAGAAATATATTAAAAGGAGGAATCAATTATTTTTTTCTTTCAATTATTACTTTTTTTTTACTTTATTAATAAACATAACAAAAAAACTATTTGTTGATATTTGCCACATGTTGTATTAGGGTATGATATGTAGCAGGTGTAGCCATGTAGTCAGCAGGGTGCATTTTGAAGGGACAGTTTACTCAAAAACGGTCTCCCCTCTAATTTGTTCCCAATGATCCACTTTACCTGCTGAGTCTATTAAATTGTTTTACAAGTATTTCCATTACCCTTATATTGGCATTTGAAATAGTTGATTTTGCATGTGGTCTCCCACCTATTCTGAAAGTTTTTGGCCTTAAAGGGACATTTCCTTACAGAGTTAAACACCCATATTAATTCTAACCCTTAATTCTAACTATTTAACTGTGCAATTGATTCTGTAATTTGCCCTGTAGCAGCAATAGACTTTGTTGAATTATGTAACTTTTTTTCTTAATTGATATAATCGCAGGCAATGTGCAAACATTTTTATTCAATGTTTCAAATATACGTTTACAAATCCTCTTACATAATTAAATGTGCTAGCATTGCCTTTGTGACATTATTAAATTGAGTTGAAAGCTGGTGCTAGTCTAATTATTAACACACTCTGTGGCTGGCTAGATTAAAAGTGGAGAGCAAAAACATTAGTGCTATTTTGCTTTAAAGGGACATTATACACTAGATTTTTCTTTGCATAAATGTTTTAAAGACGATCCATTTATATAGCCCATACAGTTGGTGTTTTTTTTAAAAAAAATGGACAGTTTTGCTTATTTTTAAATAACATTGCTCTGATTTTCAGACTCCTAACCAAGCATGAAAGTTTTAGGAGAATACCGAGGTATACCTACTCCAGCTTGCTTCTGTTTGTGTAAAGCATCGTTTCATATGCAAAGGGAGGGGGAGTGTCTGCTATTTCCCACTTGCATATATTCCTCTGACGAAGTGGTGCCACACCCACCTTACGTTTAGCGATCAGCTGTAGCTGTTTGGCTCTGTGTGAACTATACTTTGTATCCAAACCTGTATTTTGGAGGATTGAATGATTCCTGATAGACATGTATCCTCGGATTTGGCGATAACGGCTACATTGAGCCTCAGTGGTGAACCAGACGATTGGTAGGATTCCACTTCTCCTTGATTAGAGGGACTGTGACCATTGGCCCTAACAGCAGACTGCAAGTTACTATTTTCTATTGTCTGGGACCTTTTATGCTTTTACATACCTCACAATGTTTTAGGTTACTATCTGTAAGTAGACACCCTGCGGGGGAGTTTTTTATACATTGTATATGCTGTGTGCTTTTACTGAATAAATTGATCTGCACTTTGTAGGTGCTTTTGTGTGCTTTCTATCTCCCTTGTTTATATATATATATATATATATATATATATATATATATATATATATATATACAGTTGTGCTCATAAGTTTACATACCCTGGCAGAATGTATGATTTATTGGCCATTTTTCAGGAATATGAATGATAACACAAAATCTTTTTCTTTCACTCATGGTTAGTGTTTGGCTGAAGCCATTTATTATCAGTCAACTGTATTTAGTCTTTTTAAATCATAATGACAACAGAAACTACCCAAATGACCCTGATCAAAAGTTTGCATACCCTGGTGATTTTGGCCTGATAACATGCACACAATTCGACACAAAGGGGTTTGAATGGGTATTAAAGGTAACATCCTCACCTGTGATCTGTTTGCTTGCAATTAGTGTGTGTGTATAAAAGGTCAGTGAGTATCTGGACTCCTGACAAACCCTTGCATCTTTTATCTAGTGCTGCACTGACATTTCTGGATTCTGAGTCATGGGGAAAGCAAAATAATTGTCAAAGGATCTGCGGGAAAAGGTAGTTGAACTGTATAAATCAGGAAAGGGGTATAAAAAGATATCCAAGGAATTGTTCCGGATTACTACTCAGTTTGATACCTAGATATTTAATCTGGTTGGTCTCCTTAAAAGGATGTGGGGTTACCTGACTGGTTTATATATCCAAAGTAACTCAGATTTCTCAAAATTAATTTTATAGCCAGAAAACTAATTGAAAAAATTACATATCTGCAGGACCTGTGGGATCAATTCTGCTGTCTTACTCAAAAATAGTAGGAGATCATCAGCAAAAAGTGATAACACCATATTTTGTCCCCCTATCTTAAGTCCTTTTAGTATCTGTCTCATATAAATCGCAAGAGGTTCCAGGGACAAATTAAACAGTAACTGTGACAATGGGCACCCTTGTCTCGTGCCTTTCTTCAGAATAAATCTATCTGTGAGACCCCCATTAACTATTATTGTTAAAAATGGGGCCCGATATAATTCCCCATCTAATTGTTGAAATGCTCCTATTAAACCAAATCCTTCCAATGAAGAGAAGAGGTGATCCCAAATGATAGAATTGAATGCTTTCTCAGCATCAACCGTAAGACTAGCTAGATCCAGCTTAACATGTGACTTCTTATCTACCTATTGTTCCAAAAAAAGTCTAACACTGTCTGAACCTTACGTAGGTTCTTAACCGGGTTCCTTCCTGTCATAAAGCCAGTCTGATCTGGATGAATGATATAATTTAAACAGGATTTTAGTCTTCTAGAAATAATAGCTGTTAAGATCTTGTAGTCCTGGTTTAACAGGGAGATAGGCCTATATGACAAAGGTAATTCCGGATCTTTTCCTTTTTTAAGGATCAACGTTATATTAGATGCAGCAAAATATGGAGACTGTGGTTTATTTCCGATAAAGTATTCATTATATAGAGAGCATAAGATATGGGAAATTTGATCATTTAATATTATATAGAATTCAGCTGCAGTGAGTCAGGTCCTGGGGATTTTCCTAGTTTAAGTTTAGATATAGTTTCAACTATCTTTGATTCTATGATATGTTCATTTAAACTCTGTAAATCCACGCTCCTAATCTTAGGAAGGTGTTCACACTGTCAGAAACACTCTTTGTTAGTTTTATTGATCTGGCCTGGAGAATATAATTCCTGATAATAGTTAAAATAAAGCCTGTCTTATCTCCATGACATTAGTAGTTCTTTTATTCTGATATTTCAGTGAAGCTATATAATTCTTCTGTTGCCTAATTCTGGAGATCTTGGACAAGTATTTTGCTGAGGTGCCCTGTATGCCTGAAAAAATGCTTTCTGTTTTTGATCCTCCAAGATCATATTTTTAAGAATAGATCATGTTCCGATTTAAATCCTTTATATTTATCCCATAGGGAGATGGAAGGATTATTAAGATACCTCCTATATCTATTCTTAACTGCATTAGCGATTTGTTCCTCCTTCCTTCTCCTTATTGCCTTCATCTTTACTAGGTATGCTTTGATCTTCCCTCTAAATACTGCCTTTGCAGTCTCCCAAAATATTTCAGACCTATCCATATACTCCCTATTATCAGCGCAAAATTGTTTCCATCTATTTTGGATCCAGGACTTAAATTGCATATTTTGCATGAGGTATTGAGGAAAAAAAGAGTCTAGCATTGTCCCCTGAGTGCCGACTTCCATAGCCTATCTCCAGTGTAATAATAGTGTGGTCTGATACCACTATTTCTCTAATATCAGACTTTATATCCCATCATGCTTTTTGTAATTACAAAAAGATTGATTCTAGAGAAAGATCTGTGTGTCTTGGATACACATGTATACTCTCTACTATCAGGATTTTGTGTCCGCCAAATATCATTAAGTGCCAGTTTCTGGCATAAAATCTGTAATAATTTTGATTCTCTTTTTTTTTCCTAGGGGTGTATCTCGTATAAGATCTATCTAAAGTATATGAAAAAACATGTTAAAATCACCCACCAGCACTATATTCTTCCCAATAAATGGCAATAATTTTAAGCTAAGATCTTCCCAGAACTCTTTCTCCACTGTGTTAGGCCTGTATATATTACAGAAGACAAAATTAATTTTATTTACATCTATTTTTATTATCTGATATCTTCCTTCTGAATCATTGTTTGCTGATATTATATGGTAATCCAACTGCTTATTGATCAAGATAGCTAGACCTCTTTTAGATTTCTCGTAGAGGGTGAATACCACCTCCCCCACCAATTTAGTTTTAAGTTTAACCTGTGGCTTCAGGTGCGTCTCCTGTACAAACTCTATATCTGTTTTTTGTGCCCCTAAATATTTTATTATCAACTTCCTTTTAATTGGTGATGAGATCCCTTCTATGTTCCATGATACTAACTTAAGCTTATTCATTGCTTTTTAGAACAGGGAACCCCAAAGATACACAGAAAGGGAAAAAAAAGGGAGTCCACCCCCCTCCCTTATCGATATGATATCCATAAAGCGATAGAACCACTCCTTCATAGTTAGATCTAACTATCTGAAAGTCATCATTATTCTTCCTCCAACTTAAAACCACATTGTTCATCCAGCACAGTCTTAGCTTATACATTGTAATAGGGGAGAGAAGAACAATCATTTTCACATATCCTTTATATCTGGAGGCATTAGTTCCGAGATGTTTACTCCACACCATTCTTCTGACAAAAATCATCAAGTTCCTCTGCCTTGTAAAAAGTTATTTTGTCGCCATCTTTGTCTAAAATTATTTTGGCAGGATAAATCAGTATCGCCTTCAGGTTGGCTTTAATTAACCTAGAGCAATATGGTGCCATTTCCCTGCGTTTAGCCTGTGTCTCTGCTGAAAAATCTTGGAACAGTAATATTTTAAAAGTCCCTATCATAATATAATTATTTTTACGGTATAATCTCAGGATATGAAATTTGTCCTGGAAATTCAGAAACGTAGAGGGACATTATACACTCATTGTTTCTTTGCATAAATGTTTTGTAGCTGACCTATTTATATAGCCCATATTTTTTTTTTTTAAATGTATAGTTTTGCTTATTTTTAAAATACATTGCTCTGATTTGAAGACTCCGAACCAAGCCCCAAAGTTTTAGGAGAATACCGTCAGCTACCTTCTCCAGCTTGCTCCTGTTTGTGTTAAGGGTCTTTTCATATGCAAAAGAAGGGGGAGGGGGAGTGTCTTATTTGCCACTTGCAGTGGGATTTCCAACTACCTTTTCAACAGAGCTAAACTGAGAGTTTCTAAGTAAGTTTTTATGCTGAGCTATCATTGGGCTTAGGTTTTCTGTCTTTATGTTTAGGTGGCATGATGGGTGAATTGGCCTTAGAGTGTGAAATAAATCTTTCCATAAGGAAAGACACGTGTAATACCAGTTAAAAATTCCCTTATTAGTAGTGCGAGTTTAGCAGTTTAATTAAGAGTAATCACTAAACGGATTACTTATATAAAAATATAATACCCTAGTGACAAACAAACAACCAAAAAGGAAAGAATGAAGAGATAATAAAATATAAGAATAAAAAGAAAACAAAAAACACACAAGCCGTGTGACAATTGTGAGAATAAAACAATACCAAAAAATAAGCAAGGGCTTGCTAGCTTCCTATCCCTACTAAGCTGGGATATGTGAGTTGTGAGACTGAAAATGTAATATTATAAGTCAATTCTATGCATAGATTATACATTCAGTTAAAGTGATATCAATATATTTATAATTAAAGTGTCAGTAAACTTCAAAAATAATGTTATATAATTCTGCACATAGTGCAGAATTATATAACATTATATTAGCCAAACTTTGTAAAACCTAATATACCCTTTTAATTTTTAAAAAAAAACAGCTGTTTTACAGACCCGCTCTCTGTGCTCTTCTGAGCGGGTCTGTTTGTTTCACACAGCGCATCGGGCCAGCTGTATAGTCACAGCCCGGCCCGACCGCGCCATAACACTAAGTGAAGCTCGCTCCAGCTCTGTCTGACAGCAGGAGCGAGCTGCACGTAGTGTTATGGCGCGGCCGGGCCGGGCTGTGACTATACAGCTGGCCCGATGCCCTGTGTGAAACAAATAGACCTGCTCAGAAGAGCACAGAGAGCGGGTCTGTAAAACAGCCATTTTTAAAAAAAATTAAAAGAGTATATTATGTTTTACAAAGTTTGGCTAATATAATGTTATATAATTCTGCACAATGTGCAGAATTATATAACATTATTTTTGAGGTGTACTGTCCCTTTAAGTGAAAGTGTAAAAAATTATATTAATAATATTAGCGTGTTATGCACACTCATGCCCCTTATTAGCCCTTTTAGACTCCGCAGTATCCCAATGAACTATCACATATAGATACCAGATTTAGAGAGACTAATACAATTTAAGTGTTCCTTACCCATATTATGGCTATTTTAGTTGCCCACTCCAGGTATACATCATAGTTATACACCCTTAGGTACAGCAACATATAGAGGAGTAATCAGCCTAATAGTATATATGAAACACATCAATAGGAGAAAAAAAGAAAAAAATGTACCTTATTAACTTAGATATTTAGATATAAAGCAAGATATTTGTATTTTAAACAGATCAAGAAGTGGTATTAAGTATCGTATTCTCCTCCTTATCCAATTAAATTAGACCAACACAAAGTCCAGTTCAACCAAAGTAATACTTTTGTTCTGTAACCAACCAGAGCAATTTCTGTAGGGATTCTATGGGGATTCCAATCTCAGCTTTCACAGCTGTGGTATGGGGCCAGATCCTTTCTAGATTAGGTTGCACTCAAGTAGAATATGCCTCAAAAAATCCCCAGGACTCCCAGCCTCCTATTACCTATTGGCCTGCCCGTAAATATTTTCTGAATCACAGATATGCAGTTCATGTAGATTAACTTTATACAGGCCTTGCCCCTAAGGTTTATATACACACACCATATAAGAGATTATCAATCTCAAACTTAATATATCCTTAGTTTGTCCTTCAGGGGGCTATTAACATGTATACTTTTGACCAGAAAGATTTTATCTCCACTTTAACCGATTATTATTTATCCAGCAGTTTGGGTCACTCCCTTGCCCCGCTGATCACCACACCATACCGAGAACAGTGTAACACTTTTAGTGAGCGTGGCTTTTTAGGGGTTCCATCAGGCACATAAGATAGATAGTAGGTAGCTCAAGAAAGTACTTGCATTTTTTTCTTTTTTAATTGACCACTTGCAGGAGCCTTCCAGGGCTGTGTGAGCTGTTGTCAGCCGTATCTACGGTGGGGGGAAGCCGTCTGAACCGGACACCTCCAATGCCAGCTGCCTCAGCCACACTGTCCAGGTGGCTTTCTCACTCCTCCTTCCCTCTGCTACCTGTATACAGCTCACAAGCAAATAGGTCTTGTCATCACTGCTCTGTAAGCTACTTCTGCGTCTCCACTCTGTACTGCTCTGAGTAGGCAGGAATGACAAATGGAGTACTGACTTTGCAAGGTGAGTCCTGCTGTAGAATTAAACTTCTGGCTGCTGTGTCGTTCTTCTGAACCGAGTATCCAGACCGGACTTTATCTTTTAGCCAGCCAAGGATTCAATACAGTGTGGGTGGCTGGATCAATATTGCTCTTGACCTAGAGCTCGAAGTTAGCTGCTAACTCCGCCCCCGCCGGAAGTGATGTATTCCTATTATCATTTTTTTTTCGTTCACTTGGTATCTTTATTTGAAAAAGCAGGAATGTGAGCTTACGAGCCGGCTTATTTTTGGTTTAGCACCCTGGATAGTACCCAGCAATCAGCAGGGTGTACCCAGGTGCTAAAGCAAAGATGGGCCGGCTCATAAGCTTAAATTCCTGCTTTTTCAAATGAAGATACCAAGAGAATGAAAACAAATTGATAACAGAAGTAGATTAGAAAGTTGTTTAAAATTGCATGCTCTGAATCCAGAAAGAAAAAAATTGGGTTAAGTATCTCTATAAGCACATCCACTTTCAACTTTATTTCTTCATTAATAAAAGCTTCAGATATAATTAACATATATTTTTTTTTACATGTCTCAAAAGGGAAGTTGTTTTCTGTCACATTGTTATAAATCTCTAAGGGATCAGACAGTCTCATGAGTGCTGCATATCATGTGCAGGTAAAGCTGGCAAGTCTATTGGTTTCATGTTTTATCATCTCTCTCGCTCTATTCCCAAAAGAAAGTATCCAATGAAAAATCACAGCCTCATCTCTGAAGCAGCAGAGAATCACGTCACCTGAAGAACAGAGAAATGCAGAGTCTGGGTGGATAACTATGTCACTACTAATCAATGAGCACTTAATGCAGGACACCGGATGCCTAGATATTTAATTGTCCAGCATTTATTTTATCAGCAAGTTGCCCTGATTTAGTATTTGCTATTTACTTCCATTTAAAAGAATGATGAAAAGTGATATCTGTTCTCTACAGGCAGCAAATAGCTGCTGCAGTAGCTGCTGCAGAATGAGAATATCAGGGTAAAGGACACAATAAGTCGTGGCTGAGTCTGTCCGTAATTCACTGATCTCTCTACTCTGTAAATACATTGTCTTTACATTGGATACAGGGGTATACGGAATGCAGTGACTAAGCAAGTGTTTGTCTATGGATCTTTCACTCTGTAGTTCTCATTGAGGAATATGGTCAACAAAGATATGAATGGATTTCCAGCTAAGAAGTGTTCCGCCTTTCAGTTTTTTAAAAAAAGGGTAAGCTGGTTCATTTACTCCCAGCCTTCTATTAAATTGCAGTAGGCAATGATATGATTGATTAGCTTCATGCAGAGGGGTGGATAATGGACCAGGGCAATGCAAGAGGATTATAATTGTGATACTGAATAAGCCTATTAATATAACCAGTCTGCTGTTTGAAGTGGGTGAGACAATAAGTAACTGTATACAAAGGCCATGTCTAGTATTACCCTTTAGTATTAATTTGTAACGTCTCTGAACAATTGCAATGTCTAGCTACATGCATTACTGTGTTCATTCATTAAATGGGTTATCAGTACTATGAAGGGTGGTACCTAAAATTTCTAATATCATTTTATGACTAGCAATAGGTAATCAGAAACCACAGCATGTCCCAAAATTACTGTATTAGATTTGTCAGGTAAATTGACAAAATCTGTATCATTGATGATATAGATTTTTACTACATTTTTTTTTCTTAAAAGCTTTAACATATAAATGTATAAAAAGTAATAATAGTGATTTTAATGCATCTGATTTTTGTAGTAAAATATGCCCTGTGTTGGAATTAGATGTTAGAACAGGGAAATACAGCTTTGCCAAAAAATAGGTCAAATTCAAAGCCAGGGAAATCAGGTCTTGTGCAACAGAAAATGTTTTAGTAATGGTGTTTAGTTCTTTCACTCACAGTCGCAGATGTTTTTGTGCATAGTCCTTAGAAATCTCTGTAAGCAATTATGTAAATTAGTATACTACAGTATTCAAATTAAGATCCGGAGGCTGATATTGTCATTATACATATTTATATATAGAAGATATATATGAGTGTTTTAGCAAGTAGAAATACCTTTTTTATTGGACTACAATGCATATTAAAAGACATAATTTGAGAGTTTCCTATGTTACTCAGGCAGTCTTACTCATGTATTGCAATACCCTCTTTTACTTAAAATCTTCCCTATTTCCAGACTAGTTAAAAATATCACTGGTGTAATAATGTAGAGTTTCTTCTGCCAGTGAACTAGTAACTTTTTTTTTACACACATGTATACACACATATAAACATACACCTGTATATATACACACACACACACACATATATATATATATATATACACACATATACACACATGTATGTATACACACACACACATATATATATATATATATATATATATACACACATATACACACATGTATGTATACACACACACACATATATATATATATATATATATATATATGTTCCATATTTGGAATAAAATTCTGAAACGTCCTGGCGAGTGCACTCTCCTTTATTTCTATATATATATATATACACACATATACACACATGTATGTATACACACACACGCATATAAACATACACCTGTATACACACACACATATATTATACACACACCTGTATACACACAAATTAACTAACACATACACACAGGTGGTTTATGAAGGCTGATGTAGTATACTTTCTTAACTGATATGTGGAATAAGATCTGTCCTGTCCATCTGTCTGTTTGTCTATCTATTTGTCAAACACACAATGTGGTCGACTACAATCCTTTAGAAAACCGTCTAAAATTATTTATCAACAATAATCTCCATAGACTTTAATTGTGATTTCTGTTGATAAATATTAGATACGTTTTTTTAAAGGATTGTGATCGACCCCACGTGTCTGTGTATTAATATATACTGTATATAGTGTTACATACATATATTCTGTATTTATATATAATGTATTAATGTATAATGTGTGTATATATATATATATAAATATATATATATATATATATATATATATATATATATACTGTATATAGTGTTACATACATATATTCTGTATTTATATATAATGTATTAATGTATAATGTGTGTGTATATATATATATATATATATATACTGTATATAGTGTTGCATACATATATTCTGTATTTATATATAATGTATTAATGTATAATGTGTGTGTATATATATATATATATATATATATATATATATATATACTGTATATAGTGTTACATACATATATTCTGTATTTATATATAATGTATTAATGTATAATGTGTGTGTATATATATATATATATACTGTATATAGTGTTACATACATATATTCTATGTACTCATTTTGCATTTTCACAACTTGCTTTATTGTTGCTAGTATTACATTTCACATACTGAGGGAATCTAGAGAAAGTGCTTGTTTGATTGATCTTTGCATAATATTTATGACTGCAGTGAAAACTGTCAACAATGTTTATGGAAATCATAGGCATTCTCCAAACTAACGGTAATGTAGACTGGTTGCGTGTCCCTGCGACACATGTAATTGAACAAGCAGTGGTTGATTGACAGAGCATTGCTGGTGCAACAATGATGCAAACTAACAAAGTAAACGCACTTTTTTTCTTTTTTCTTTTTGGTAGAAGCAATGTTTGTAGAAATGTACTCACTTCCAAGCAAATTATTGTCTCATTTCCCAAATCGTATGGTTGTATACAGTTGAGTGAGTCCATAGCCAGTAGTGTTGCTTGTGATGTATGTAACTTATTAGGATGAGCATTTTTTTATTGAGTAAATGGGATATAAAATTCACAAAATTTATATCATATTTATGTAAAAGCCACAACAAAATATGATAAAATATTTTGCATGGAAAAAAGATTATATATGTTGCAAGTGCTGAAACTTGTAGTACATACTTGGGGATTCACCTATAACTGGCTAAAATGTTTATTAATGAAGAAAGACAAACCTCTACAATCATAGAAACAAAAAAAAAGTAGATATTCAGGGTAGGAACATGCAGTATTCAAAAATAATGTAACATTTAAACCTAAACCCTTTAAACAACCTATTTTTAAAGGGACAGTCAAGTCAAAATTACACTTGAAAAATTCAGATGATGCAATTTCAAACAACTTTCCAATTTTACTTTTATCATCAAATTTGCTTTGTTCTTTTGGTATTCTTTGTTTTTGTTAAACACTAAACCTAGGTATGCTAGTTTCTAAGCCCTTGAAGGCCACCTCTTAGACATCGCTAGTTCCTGTGTGACATATACTGTAGATAACATTGTGGTCACTCCCGTGGAGTTATTTATTAGTCAGCCCTGATTAATTAAAATGCAAGTCTGTCAAAATAACTGAAATAAGGGGGTAATCTGCAGAGACTTAGATACAAGGTAATCACAGAGGTAAAAAGTATATTAATATAACCGTGTTGGTTATGCAAAACTGGGGAATGGGTAATAAAGGGATTATCTATCTCTTTAAACAATAACAATTTTAATTAAAGGCTTGTCTCTTACCATCTACACCTGCACTGAACATGTTGTGTTACACAAACTGATGATATTTTAGAAAAACAAAAACATAAAGGGCTACTACAAGTGGAGCACAGGGTGTGTGTTGTCTTGCGCTCAGACCCACATTCTTAATGTGGTGTTACAAGTGAACGTAAAAAATAGTTTAGCAGAGAATCTTAACACGATTAACATTTTTAACGCACCCTACACCTTTAATGGATTGCGATTACTATTAATGCTCATATTACAAGTGGTAGGTTAAGTGTTGCTCTTGGGTGCAAAACACAATGTAACAAAACAAATGAAAAATATATTAAAATAATGCATTTACCTTATATTTCTACAATACTTATTTAGAAATCTATTTTTATTATCATAACAATGAATACTATTAGCTAATATAATATTTGTATACATTTCTTTTTAAAAACTGGAAAAGGAAGGTGCTGGACTGGGAAGGTGTATATGAATTTGTGTGTATTTGATTTTTATGTATATGTGTATACATAGACTGGGGAGATTGAAATTCGCCACCTAAGGTGGCGAAATGGTAGGGAAGCAGCGAGCTGATGACCGCTGCTTGTTAAATACGGCGTGCAGGTGGCAGTCGTAGGCAGGTGAAAGCCTGACGAAGAGGTTGATAAATTGACCTCTAAATACAGGAACATCTTGTTTGCTGCATTTGTTTGTCAACAGTCAAACTTCTCCATCACTTGCTTTATTTGGAAGAGCCAATCTGGACTTATTAGGGAGTAAACAAGGCTTGTCACTGTCATTTTGTTACCAAAAGTTCCATTGCTTTAGAGTACCTTACCTGATCATCTCTGCCCAGGCCAATCAGAAACAGATAAGTAGAAAGGTTAGACTTGGGAAGTCTGCAATGTGCACTTCTAGTTCTCAAAATTAGAAAACCCACAATATCTGAAATTACATGAACGAAGGCAAAATAAATAATGATCCTCTTAGAGGTTTTTAGCCCTGTAAAAGAACGGGTCTCGACAGAAGCAGTGAGACAAGCTATTACTACAAAGCTAGTTAAGGAGGCATTCAGTAATATCTATTTAAAGAATCATTAAATACAGTACAATTGCATAATTAACAAGTACATAATAAAAAGACAATAATAACACTCTGAATTTCGAAAAAGCTTTAAAGATTTTTTTTCTGACAAATGTATTTTCCCCCAATTTGCCAGCCCCCTGTAGCATGTGATAAAAAAAAGCCAATCACAGCCTAGTATACATATACCCTGTGAACTTGAGGACATGCTTATTATTAGCTGGTGTCTCGGAAAGTGTTATGTATATATATATATATATATATATATATATATAAAGACTACGCAAAATGTGATAATGGAAATAAATGGGGGAGTCTCTTAAAACTGTAAACTCTTTATTATAAAATCATGAAAGGTTAATTTTGACTTCAGTGTCCCTTTAAACCCTTACAGTGAAAATGACAGACGACGTACAAGATATGTTGGCTGTCATTAAATCGACAGTAAAGTCAAAACTAAACTTTCATGATTCAGATAGGGCATGTAATTTTAAACAAATTTCCTATTTACTTTTATCATCAAATTTGCTTTGTTCCCTTGGTGGTATTTTTGAAAAGCTAAACCTAGCTAGGCTCAAACTGATTTCTAAACAGTTGAAAACCGCCTCCTAGCTCAGAGCATTTTGAAAGTTTTTCACAGTTAGATTGTGCTAGTTCACATGTGTCATATAGATAACATTGTGCTCACTCCTGTGAAGTTATTTAGGAGTCTTCACTGATTGACTATACTGCATGTCTGTCAAAGGCACTTAGATAAGGAGGCAGTCTGCAGAGGCTTAGATACAAGGTAATCACATAGGTAAAAAGTATATTAATATAACTGTGTTGGTTATGCAAAACTGGGGAATGGGTAATAAAGGGATTATCTATCTTTTTAAATAAGAAATTTTTTGGTGTAGACTGTCCCTTTAAGGGTTAAAGTATATTGCAATCTTGTTCTATTTTGCATAATAACACGTTTTATATTTCAATCTGAATGCGTTTTAAGTCCCCTTAAAGGTAAAACTATCCAAAAACTAAGCCGTGATTGTGGTTGCTGGAGAGGGTTGCAGAGAGTTACTATTGAATGCTTTTTGCAAGCAAGAGGTTAAGAAAATTAAAAGCAGCAATATAGGTTATATATACTAAAAAGGGTCATAGTATTAAAAAAATTTATATTATGCAATTGTATTTCTATTATCACAATTATTTCATATTCTTGGTATGTTGAAAAACATACCAAGGTAGGCTCATGTGCAGAAATGCTCTACTAGCAGATGATTGGTGCCTATGTACATATGCCTCTTGTCATTGGGTCACTCGATGTGATCAGCTGGGTCCTGGTGGTGCATTACTGCTCTGTAGCTGAATTTAACTATAGGGTCTATCACAATATATTACAAAAGCTTATTAATTATTTTATGTATAAAAATCCCCATAAATTTTAATGGTGAATTTTGTAGAAAAAAAATATTAGATAACCTTTTCTAAAGAATTATGATCAATCCCTATGTGTTTAACCCTTTTCAGAGGTTAAACAGAGTTATATGCATCAGTATTGTAATACTAAAAAGCTCTAACACATTAAACATTTTCATTTTGCACTCTTATTTCCTTTTACAAAAAAATGATAACACTTTTGCATATATTTTGCATAAAAGGACAATTAAAAGCTGTTTTGAAAATAATAGGAACTGCATGTTTATTCCCATAGCACTATTAGTGGAGAGTGACATATGCCTCTAGAATCCTAAACATACAATACATTTGGGACATTTCACCCCAAGACAAGACTATGTTGCCTTCAAAATGTAGCAACAGGACTTACTCACTGTTTACAGGTTTAATATCCCAAGTTTCCCAGTGACATGTGCTTTGTGCATGTGCAAAATACAGCTTTTTGCTTATGCAGTATGGTCAGTAATTATATCACACATGCACAAAACGCGTAAATAGGAAGACACTAAACACACAAACCACAGTTCTCTCACAGCTCATGGGAAACCCCAGACCATTTTTCTTAACCAGTTCTTTTTGTTAACCCACTTCCAGTTTGTAAGTCTTCAAAGTTGGGGGTTATAGAGTTCAGGGGGGGGGGGTGAAAAAACGTGTAACCCCCCCCCCACACACTAAATATCAAGGGGACAGGGGCACTGTTTAAGGAACTTGCCTACTTCTGCCCTTCTCGTGGCATTACCTATCCCTATGCTATGGACAAGGCAGCTGATACATTTTGAGGTTACGGTTTGCAACAGTAAGGAATAGTGTTGCATAACTTCCCACAGCATTCCCCCATAACTGCCACTGATGCAGATACATTTAAAAAAAAGTTTGCAACCATCTTGCCATTTCTGAGATAGTTTTGATTTGAAAGCCCAGTGTCTCTTCCTCTGTTCTCATTTACCTACAATTGCCCTGTTTCAAAAAAGTAAAACCATTTAGAATTTCACACTTACCTGGCTTATTATTTGACTCGTATGTTGCTTGTCGCCGGCTCCGCCTCAGCCGTCCTGACGCCTGTCCTCCTTGGCTCTACCACATGGCCACACAAGGTCTGCTGCAGCTCCTGCCACCTGAGCCCCTATGCGCACTTAAAAATGTGTGCGCACGGCATGTGGAGGTGGAGCTAAGCAGCCAGAGCAGGTCACAGTGGGAGACGTAGTGTAAAATATGTGGACCGGATTTATTTACACACCAGCCGGTCCACATATTAATTTGCAGCATTGCTTTTGCTTACACGCTGGCTCGCCTCTGAGGCTCCACTGCTCCAGTCCAGTCTTTTTTCATCACACTGACTGACTGACTGAGTGCGTGGAGACGGAGCGGAGTGCTGAGAGAGTGTGAGACACAGGACAGGACTGAGGGCTTCTTCTCATAATTAGACATCAGTGTAGCACTGCCGCTAAGTTAAAAAAAAGTCACAATATGCCGCAAGCCCCCCCCCCCACCCCCCTTGCAAAAAAAATAAATAAATAATAAAGGCCAAAAAAAAATCGTAAGATTTTTTTATTAGGAGAATAAAAAAAAGCTACTTCTATGATGCATGGGGCGGGCCCCTTTAAGAAGTCGGGCCCTCGGGCCAGGGCCGATTTGCCCGACTTGTCAGTCCGCCCCTGTCTAGAAATGCCTGGCCACTTCCTTCCACTACCCAGTTACTCCAATGGACGTCTTTAAAGGGACAGTCTACAATATAATTTTTATTGTTTTAAAAGATAATCCATTTATTACCCATTCCCCAATTTTGCATAACAAACACAGTTATAGTAATATAATTTTTTAACTCTGTGATTACCTTGTATCTAAGCATCTTCTGACAGCCCCCTGATCACATGACTGTGACTATTTATTATCTATTGACTTGAATTTAGTATTGTCTTGTGCTAACTCTTAAATTAATTCTCGGGCATGAACATAATGTTGTCTATATGGCCCACATGAACTAGCGGTCTCCTGTTGTGAAAAGCAAATACAAAAGCATGTGATTAAGAGGCTATCTATAGAGCCTTTGAAACAGGCAGACATTTAGAGTTTTGAATCAGAGCCACCCAAATTCATAAGATATTCTGCATTCTGAGACTAAAATAAGCAGACCATAGCAGCTGACTCAACTAATATTTTTGTTTATAATATCTTTGTTATGAAGGTCTCTCATTCAAAGAGACACTATTTAATTTAAATGCTCACTCAGTATCCACCCCTTCATCTTCACTCCACCACCATACACACATACATAGTGGATTTATATACTTTTGATCAGTTCAATATAGAAATGGAAAGCACAGAACAACCCATTTGTGAACTCAGAGGCTGCATATTTGACCATCTGATTGATGTAAAGTCATGTTAATGACAAAGACCAACAGATGATGACAAAAGCAAGGGGGACCAATGTATGACACTTTCATTGTTGGCATCTTTAAAAAAAAAAAAAAATGCCTAAATATGTTTATTACACATTTCAGTAGATATTTATCATTACTAAATCCACATGAAACTTGTTGCATCTAAAAAGGGCAATGGATTATTATTATGTTTTAATTAAGTGAAAAATTGATGTCACATGCTTTTTATATTCATGGAGGTGTGTTCCTGTCAACCAATTAAATTAACTAAATTACATAGTTAAAAACCTAACCCTACTCAAATAATTTAAATCTACAATTAAAAATTACAAAGTTACAAAAAACTCACAACTAAGTTACAAAAAATAAACACTAAGGTACAAAAAAATAAACACTAAGTTACACAAAATAAAAAATAAATGATCAAATGTTTAAGCTAATTACACCTAATCTAAGAGCCCTATGAAAATAAAAAAGCCCCCCCCCCCCAAAATAAAAAAAACCCTAGCCTACAATAAACTACCAATTGCCCTTAAAAGGGCCTTTTGCGGGGCATTGCCCTAAAGTAATCAGCTCTTTTAGCTGTAAATAAAAAATACAAATACCCCCCATCAGTAAAACCCACCACCCACACAACCAAACCCCCCAAATAAAAACCTAACTAAGAAAACCTGAAAAGGGCATTTGTATGGGCATTGCCCTTAAAAGGGCATTTAGCTCATTTTCAAAAGTCCAAACCCTAATCTAAAATTAAAACCCACCCAATAAACCCTTAAAAAAGCCTAACACTAACCCCCGAAGATCCACTTACAGTTTCTGAAGAGCCGACATCCATCCTCAACGAAGCGGCAGAAGTCCTCATCGAAGCCGGCAGAAGTCTTCATCCAAGCAGACCGAAGTCCTCCTCGAAGCCGGCAGAAGTGGTCCTCCAGACGGGCAGAAGTCTTCATCCAGACGGCATCTTCTATCTTCATCCATCGCGGAGCGGCTCCATCTTCAAGACAACCAGCGCGGAGCATCCTCTTCTTACGACGTCTTCTTCTGAATGAAGGTTCCTTTAAATGACGCCATCCAAGATAGTGTCCCTTAGATTCCGATTGGCTGATAGAATTATATCAGTCAATTGGAATTAAGGTTGAAAAAATCCTATTGTCTGTTGTAATCAGCCAATAGAATTGAGCTTTCATCCTTTTGGCTGATCCAATCAGCCAATAGGATTGAGCTTGCATTCTATTTGCTATTCCAATCAGCCAATAGAATGCGAGCTCAATCCTATTGGCTGATTGGATCAGCCAATAGGATGAAAGCTCAATCCTATTGGCTGATTGCAACAGCCAATAGGATTTTTTCATCCTTAATTCTGATTGGCTGATAGAATTCTATCAGCCAATTGGAATTAAGGTTGAAAAAATCCTATTGGCTGTTGTAATCAGCCAATAGAATTGAGCTTTCATCCTTTTGGCTGATCCAATCAGCCAATAGGATTGAGCTTGCATTCTATTTGCTATTCCAATCAGCCAATAGAATGCGAGCTCAATCCTATTGGCTGATTGGATCAGCCAATAGGATGAAAGCTCAATCCTATTGGCTGATTGCAACAGCCAATAGGATTTTTTCATCCTTAATTCTGATTGGCTGATAGAATTCTATCAGCCTATCAGAATCTAAGTGATGCCATCTTGGATGACGTTATTTAAAGGAACCTTCATTCGGAAGAAGACATCATAAGAAGAGGATGCTCTGTACCGGATGTCTTCAAGATGGAGCTGCTCAGCGCCGGATGGATAAAGATAGAAGATGACGTCTGGATGAAGACTTTTGCACGTCTGCAGGACCACTTCTGCCGGCTTCGAGGAGGACTTCAGTCCGCTTGGATGAAGACTTCTGCTGGCTTCGATGAGGACTTCTGCCGCTTCGTTGAGGGTGGATGTCGGCTCTTCAGAAACTGTAAGTGGATCTTCGGGGGTTAGTGTTAAGCTTTTTTAAGGGATTATTGGGAGGGTTTTAATTTTATATTAGGTTTTGGGCTTTTGAAAAAGAGCTAAATGCCCTTTTAAGGGCAATGCCCATACAAATGCCCTTTTCAGGGCAATGGGGAGCTTAGGTATTTTAAATTAGGATTTTATTTGGGTGGTTCGTTTTGTGTGGGTGGTGAGTTTTACTGTTGGGGGTTGTTTGTATTTTTTTTTACAGGTAAAAGAGCTGATTTCTTTGGGGCAATGCCCAGCAAAAGGCCCTTTTAAGGGCCATTGGTAGTTTATTGTAGGCTAGGGTTTTTTTTTTATTTTGGGGGGACTTTTTTATTTCCATAGGGCTCTTTTATTTTGTGTAACTTGTTTGTTTTTTTGTAACTTAGTGTTTGTTATTTTAGTTGTTAGTTTTTTTTAACTTTGTAATTTTTTTATTGTAGATTTAAATTATTTGAGTAGGGTTAGGTTTTTAAATATGTAATATATTTAATTTAATTTGTAGTTTGCTATAATTTTAGTATAACAGTTAGGGTAGATTAATTCGTAGTTGAATATAGTTTAATGTAATTTTAGTATAACAGTTCGGGTAGGTTAATTCGTAGTTTAATATAGTTTAATGTAATTTAAGTATAACAGTTAGGGTAGAGTAATTACTAGTTTAATATAGTTTAATGTAATTTTAATATAACAGGGTAGATTAATTATTAGTTTAATATTGTTTAATTTAAATCTAAAGGTAAGTTTAAATTTATTATAAGATAGGGATGAGTTAATATTTAATATAAAGTTAGCGGGTTGTTAGGTTAGGTTAATTTAGTTTATGGCGATGTGGGGGGCTGGCGGTTTAGGGGTTAATAGGTTTAGTAAGTGCTAGTGATCTGGGAGGCCACAGGTTTAGGGGTTAATACATTTAGTTAGTTGCGGCGGGGTCCGGGAGCAGCGGAATAGGGGTTAATGCGTTTATTAGAGTTGCGGCGGTGTTGGGGAGCGGCAGAATAGGGGTTAATAAGTTTATTAGAGTTGCAGCGGTGTCAGGGAGCAGCGGGATAGGGGTTAATAAGTTTATTTAGTTGCGGCGGGATCCGGGAGTGGCAGGATAAAGGTTAATAACTTTATTTAGTTGCGGCGGGGTCCGGGAGCGACGGGATAGGGGTTAAACATTTTAGTATACTGGCAGTGTTTAGTGACAGTATACAAATAAAGCTGGGAAAAATCCGAATAGCAGCGAGATCGATGACCTTAGTTAACAACAGTCCGCTGATCATTGCCCCGTACTTGGTGCTTGGCTTTTTGACAGCTTTTTTGTTAAATATGGAGAGCGTATTCAGGTCCGTGGCCGCAATTTTAGGCGATGTCAGGCAAGCATATTGCTGCCGTTGAATGCAAGTAAGTTGACGGCTTGATAAGTAGGCCTCTAAGGCTAATCTTTGCATTGAATGCAGCAGTATGTCTAGTGTGTATTTACTGTTTAGCAGCCCTTTTGAAAAACAATTCTGACTTATTTCGTAGCTATGAAGATGTGGTACAGAAAAGCAGTGACGTGCAGTAATAGGAGGCAGGGGAGGCAGGGAAAAAAAATATTTCCAATAATATTTATTTTAAAAAAAAAAAAGTTTTTTATTGTATTTATTTTTTGGGCACCCCCCAAGTGTACCCCCCCCACCCCCCATGGCGATTGCTCATTACCCACATCATTTATTTGTGTATTTATTTCTTATTTGTGTACTACAGTACTGCGCTTGCGCTGCCAATTCATTATCCATTGTTGCGCAATTAGGAGGCAGTGAGCCGGTCCGCTGCCCTCCATTAATTGCGCAACATGGATCTACATAACAATAGATTGCTCACTTAGAGCTGCGCCACCTACTGGTGACTCTCTGGGGCCTCATACAAGCTCCAATGGAGGCGGTTCTCAAAACCGCCTCCATGATGAGCTAGATCATCACTCAGCCAATCTGCCTAATCAGCATTCAGCACTGCAGGGAGGCGTGCCTGCTGGGCTGCTGAGTGACAGTCTGGACTCTGGAGTGTGACGTTGCGCCGCCGACACAGTGAGTCAGACTGGCCTGGCGGGAAGACTCAGTAGCTCAGTAGTTGGAGGGAGCTGCTGCTGCCGATAGTGTGACTGCGTGTCCGTGCTGCCCTGCCCTCAGTGCCCACCTGGGCTGAAACTACTGCTCACAGCCTCACACTACTGCTGCTCAGTCAGTCAATTAGCTGCGGACCGCGGTAGTGGAGGGGAGAGAGCCGGGAAGAGAGCAGAGAGAGTGAGACTCAGCCGGTGGTGGACTCGGGTGGAGGAGCGGAGGCTAGCCAGTGCCACTTGGGTGGACCCGGACACCCGGTGGAGTGAGTCAGGTCAGGAGTGACAGAGTCTCTCAGTCTTCTGTCTGACACGACCGACCGGACAGACCTCATCAGCTTAGGACAGGTAAGGTTCATTCCACTAAACCTTCTCACCTCTGTGCTGGCTGATATAAGGGTAGCAACTCTTACCCTGACATAAATGGAGCAGGTTACCAGCATAAATAAATGCAACAATGAGAGCAGTCAGTTTGATAGTTTGGTGTTATGCAGATATACTAGAATATTTATAGGACAGTTCAAAGCCCATATCAAATTAAAAAAAAGAAAGTGAAAGTATTTAATTATAAGGATTAAGGACTGTATAAAGTAGTGTAAATGTGATCAGAATTTCTGGGAAAGTTATTTAAAAATTTCTGGGAAAGTTATTTAAAAAAAAAAATAAGTGCACTGTAGTGACCTGCCTGTGTCTCTCCCCTCCCTCCATTGTGTCTCTCTCCCCCCTCCCTCCATTGTGTCTCTCTCCCCCTCCCTCCATTGTGTCTCTCTCCCCCTCCCTCCATTGTGTCTCTCTCCCCCTTCCTCCCCTGTGTCTCTCTCCCCCTCCCTCCCCTGTGTCTCTCTCCCCCTCCCTCCCCTGTGTCTCTCCCCCCCTCCCTACCCTGTGTCTCTCCCCCCCTCCCTCCCCTGTGTCTCTCCCCCCCCCCTCCCCTGTGTCTCTCCCCCCCCTCCCTCCCCTGTGTCTCTCCCCCCTCCCTCCCCTGTGTCTCTTCCCCCTCCCTCCCCTGTGTCTCTCCCTCCCCTGTGTCTCTCCCTCCCCTGTCTCTCTCCCTCCCTTGTGTCTCTCCCTCCCCTGTGTCTCTCCCTCCCCTGTGTCTCTCCCTCCCCTGTGTCTCTCCCTCCCCTGTGTCTCCCCCCCCTGTGTCTCTCCCCCTCCCTCCCCTGTTTATCTCAACCTCCCTCCCCTGTTTATCTCCCCCTCCCTCCCCTGTTTCTCTCCCCCTCCCTCCCCTGTTTCTCTCCCCCTCCCCTGTTTCTCTCCCCCTCCCCTGTCTCTCTCTCTCCCACTCCCCTGTCTCTCTCTCTCTCTTCCACTCCCCTGTCCCTCTCTCTCTCCCACTCCCCTGTCCCTCTCTCTCCCACTCCCCTGTCCCTCTCTCTCCCCCTCCCCTGTCCCTCTCTCTACCCCTTCCCTTTCTGTCCCTCTCTCTCCCCCTCTCCTGTCCCTCTCTCTCCCCCTTCCCTTTCTGTCTCTCTCTCTCCCCTCTGTCTCTCTCTCTCTCCCCTCTGTCTCTCTCTCTCTCTCTCTCCCCTCTGTCTCTCTCTCTCTCCCCTCTGTCTCTCTCTCTCTCTCTCTCTCTCTCCCCTCTGTCTCTCTCTCTCTCCCCTCTGTCTCTCTCTCTCCCCTCTCTCTCTCTCTCTCCCCTCTGTCTCTCTCTCTTTCTCTCTCCCCTCTGTCTCTCTCTCTCTCCCCTCTGTCTCTCTCTGTCCCCTCTGTCTCTCTCTCTCTCTCCCCCCCCTCTGTCTCTCTCTCTCTCCCCTCTGTCTCTCTCTCTCTCCCCTCTGTCTCTCTCTCTCTCCCCTCTGTCTCTCTCCCCTCTGTCTCTCTCTCTCTCCCCTCTGTCTCTCTCTGTCCCCTCTGTCTCTCTCTGTCCCCTCTGTCTCTCTCTCTCCCCTCTGTCTCTCTCTCTCTCTCCCCTCTGTCTCTCTCTGTCCCCTCTGTCTCTCTCTCTCTCTCTCTCTCTCTCTCCCCTCTGTCTCTCTCTCTCTCCCCTCTGTCTCTCTCTCTCCCCTCTGTCTCTCTCTTTCTCTCCCCTCTGTCTCTCTCTCTCTCCTCTCTGTCTCTCTCTCTCTCCTCCCTCTGTCTCTCTCTCTCCCCTCTGTCTCTCTCTGTCCCCTCTATGTCTCTCTCTCTCCCCTCTGTCTCTCTCTCTCCTCTCTCTCTCTCTCTCTCTCTCTCTCTCTCTCTCTCTCTCTCTCTCTCTCTCTCCCCTCTGTCTCTCTCACTCTCTCCCCTCTGTCTCTCTCTCTCTCTCTCTCTCTCTCTCTCCCCTCTGTCTCTCTCTCTCCCCTCTGTCTCTCTCTCTCTCCCCTCTGTCTCTCTCTGTCCCCTCTGTCTCTCTCTCTCTCTACCCTCTGTCTCTCTATCTCTCTCTCTCCCCTCTGTCTCTCTCTCTCTCTCTCTCTCCCCTCTGTCTATCTCTCTCCCCTCTGTCTCTCTCTCCCTCTCTCCCTCTATCTCCCCTCTGTCTCTCTCTCTCCCCTCTGTCTCTCTCTCTCCCCTCTGTCTCTCAGTCTCTCTCCCCTCTGTCACTCTCTCTCCCCTCTTTCACTCTTTCTCCCCTCTTTCTATCTCTCTCCCCCTCTGTCTCTCTCTCTCTCTCCCCCTCTGTCTCTCTCTCCCCTCTGTCTCTCTCTCTCCCCCCTCTGTTTCTCTCTCTATCCATCTCTCTCTCTCCCTGTCTCTCCCACCCCCTCTGTCTCTCTCCTTAAGTGTCTCCTTGTCCCCCATGGTCTCTCTTCCTCCCCCTCTGACTCTCTCATCCCTTATGTGCCTCTCTCTCTAACCCTTTGTCTGTATGTCTCTCTCTCTAACTCTGTCTCTGTCTCTCTCTCTCTCTCCTGTCTCTACCTCTCCCCCCCCCAAGTGCTTTTCTGTGTTTCTGTCTACCTTTTATCTATTTATCTGACGTATACCTACTCCAGCTTACTCCTGTCTGTGTAAATGGTGTTTTCATATGCAGAGGGAGGGGAGGAAGTGTCTGCTTTTTTGTGTGCTATAGAACCTCTGGCAGTGGGTGTTCTAGCCTAACCTCATCAACAGTGCTAAACTTTGAGCTTCTAAGTAAGTTTTTAAACGGTTTTATACTGGATGTTTAGATCAGTATCTGTGTATATTATTATTTATAGTAGTGTCTATTACAGGGGTGGGCAATTATCGTCCCTTCAGATGTTATTGACTACATCTCCCATAATGCTCTTTCAGCCATAATGCTGGCAAAGCATCATGGGAGATGTAGTCTATAACATCTGGAAGGTCGATAGTTTCCCACCTCTGGTCTATTACATGCAGTTATATGAAAATTGGTGTATACTGTCCCTTTAACATTGTTCAAGCTCAATCAGTAGTGCTTCTATTTTTGTGCTCATATTACAAAATTATGTTTTAATGCTCAAGCAATGGTCTAGGGCAGGGGTCAGCAAACCTGGCTCCCCAGATGTTTTGAAACTACAGGCTGGCTGAGTATCATGGAAAATGGAGTTCCAACACATCTGGGGAGCCAAGGTTGCTGACCCTTGGTCTAGGGTGCACTAACATCTGCATGTCAGTGCATGTGCTCTAAGTTCAGGGCCGGCGCTTGCATATAGGCAGCTTAGGCACCAGCCTTAGGGCGCCTTTGTAGGAGGGCGCAAATTCTCCTGTGCGAGTAGGACTGATCTATAATCTGTCCCGCATTGCCGCTGCACTGTGGAGTTTTAAAACAAAAAACGCTTCCTATTGGGTGACAGGTCCTGCTTGCTATGCATCATCACCACCTACTATTTGCAGCCCCGGTCATCTGGCGCACCCCCCATAGCCATGTGGGACCCACAGGAGTTTGCACAGCCCTGGCAGGCGGAGTTCCCTGGGGAGGAGGCTCCAGAGATGCAGCTGTGCTCGGTACAGGATGTGGCATGTGGAGCAAGAGCTGGAGCGCTGCAGGACCAACCTGAAGAACTTAGCTGCAACAAGTGCTGGCCGAGCCTGAGAAGTTTAAAGTCATCTACCTAGAGCTAGATAGCATGCTGGCTTGGGATAAGGAGACCCCTAAACCATTACCCATGCAACGGACAAAACCCCCGCCAGGCCACCACCACTCCCTCTGCAGCGGACACGGCGCTCTGACAAAAAAGTGCACTGAACCGCTGCCACCACCACCGGTTATCAATCCGCCGCCCCAGGACTGGGAGTCGGACTTCGAGGATGAGGAGGGTGGCAGTACTGAGCAGAGCGGTTTGTATTGGGCAACCTGTTGACACCCGGTGGCTCACGACCAAACAAGGAGGAGCACTGCCGGAGAGACCTGCTCCACCAGCCTCCAGGTGCCTGGTACAGACTCCCCCAGACACAGCTCATCGGAGTCAGACCGGGGCAGCAACAGCTACATAAGCTCAGACCGTGAGGATGAGTAATCTGTAGGTAGGTGTTAGACATCCTGCTAATCTTATGATTACAGTACTTGCACTATCAAAACTATCTATGGTTGGTAATTAGACAGGTGTACGATTATTTAGTAAATACTACATGATGATGTAGCCATTTATCCATCTATCTGGTATCTAGATGCATTCATATACAGCTTGTTGTATATAAATATTCAGAATCAGAAAGACATATAAACATGAAATAATATGTATAAACGTGTAAATTAAATATTGAATACATTAATTGGTACTTTGTTATGGTCATTCGTTTTGCCTTATGATGCTTTGTATGTCTGCATCTTATTTGTTTTCACATATACATTTACACATACTGCACCAGTAGCGGGTCACTGTGGCGGGCTGCCGGTCTGACCACACTAAACACGAATCTCCAATACAAGTGGGCAGCTTTCATAGTGGTTTAGAAGTGAAGTTTGAACTTAAGTAGTGCACTTGTCTTTTAATACTGCTGCTACCCATTATGCTCTGTCGCAGCCAGGCGGTTAATGAAATTATTATAGGTATTAAGCAACCCTTTTCTTTCTATGAAGGCAGTGCTTACAGACAACTTGCCCCTGTCCCATTGTTATTATCCATCCTGTCACCCGCTTCCTGTCTCCCTACTAGTCTGTGGCGGGCGTCACCTCTCACCGCCCCTAATCCAGTAGTTATTTGCAGAATACAGTAGTGACTAATAACCTGTAAGGTCCGCCTCCTGGTTCTGTCCCTGTATGACTCTCAGCCACCTGTAAAGAATAGCCATGTTAAGTTGGTAATTCTCCTAGGGGTATTGTTATGGGATTTGTCAACTCACATGGGAGTTCCTCTAAAGTGTAATGAATCTAGACTAGGGTTCATGAGCACAACCACTGTCTGATTTGCTATGCAACACTACCACTGTTTGATTTACTATGCCGCACTACCACTGTCTGATTTGCTATGCAGCACAGCCACTGTTTGATTTGCTATACAACACTACCACTGTTTGATTTGCTATGCAGCACTACCACTGTCAGATTTTGTATGTAGCACAACCACTGTCTGATTTGCTATGCAGAACTCCCACTGTTTGATTTCCTATGCCGCACTACCAATGTTTGATTTGAATTTTGCCACCAAATCAACAAGCGCTACCCAGATGCTAAACCAAAAATGGTCTGGCTCCTAAGCTTACATTCCTGCATTTCAAATACAGATACCAAGAGAACGAAGAAAATTGATAACAGTAGTTAATTAGAAAGATTCTTAAAATGTCATGCTCTATCTGAATCGTGATATAAAAATTTGGGTTTCATATCCCTTTAACTAGCAATGGGATGGTATGTAATCGGGGGGGGGGGGCGGCAAAATGTATCCTCGCCTTTGTGGCCAAAAATCCTAGCACCGGCCCTGTCTAAGTTCCTCACATAAAAGACTTCTGCAGGCGCACAGTAAAATTCATGGCCGATATCATTCAGCTCTAAGCAGATGGTTTTTCATTTTAATTCAGTACTTGTTTTGTAACATTTCAAAGGCATTTTTGTGTCTTATATACTTTCTGGGTTTTTTTTAACCAAAACATTGGATTTAAAGTTAATATCTAATTTATATTTCCTTAACTCTCTGTTCTTTACTCTATATCCAGTCATCTCAGAGTTGGATGCTGAGGAGAGAGTAAAGAAGAATTGCCAGAAACTGCCTAAGATGTTACATTTTTATTAGCAGATCCATAATCCATGAATAAAAAGGTTCCTTTTCATTGCATAACAATAATGAAGGTGCTAACTAATCCTTAGATTTTAGATTCTTTTAATAAAAATGCCGCCTTGGTGCCAGCGTCATAGTTTGCACTGAACTCACTATTGCATTGGAAATTGAGAAAGCACATTTCACTGAGCAATCGCATTGTAATGTGTAATTATTTATTAGCTTCTCAAAGCATTCATACAGTCTATGAAAAATATTAGCAATAACAGATTGTATTTGATTTAACACGATTAGTTTCTCAAAGCCAGCATATAATCCATATGAACAGTGACAAGATTAATAAATTATGCAGAGCCTCTCTAAATCCTGTAATCTCTTTAGAGCCAAAACTCAAGTTCACAGAAAAAACTCAACATTGAGGAACTGCAATATGTGCCAATGTCCACTCCTCTGTAGAGGTCTACTGAGTTATCAAAAAGATAAATGGAAGGAGTTTTGCTACAAACAAGAACATTATAGACATTGAAGTCATGATGACAGTGTTATTTTTCCAGGGCAACATTGCTGACAAGAACCAAATAATATAAATAAATGTTTATTTGGTGTGTGTGAATATGTGTGTGTATTTGTGTGTGTGTGGTTGTATATATGTATGTATGTATGTCTGTGTGTGTGGTTGTGTGTGTATTTGTGTGTGTATATATGTATGTGTGTGTTTATATGTGTGTGTATGTGGGGGGGGGGGGTGGTAATGGATCATGATCATTGTGATTAATATGATGGGCCACCAACCTGAACTCTGCCAGCTTTGCCATGTTTTTACTACATCATAACACAATGTAGCTAACCTGGGAGCACAACTACACTATAAATCATTCCACAAATATGACAAAATATAACTCTGCAAAATATCATAACTAAGCTGTCAGTCAGGTATAGGCTTGTTGTGAGATAATCATGTCATAATATGACAGCACCATGTATCATTCAGTATGTACTTTACTATAAATAAAAAAAAAAAATCTAGAATATTTTGCCTCATTGTCAGGGAATTAGACACTTTGATATTACCTAGAACTACCTAGAATGCATTGGTGTTAGGCATACAGTATTTGCATTATATAGCTATATAACTTATGGATGAATAGTGATCCTGAAATACAAAAATTCTGATTAGCCTAGCTTTGTAAAGGAATAATCTAGATTTTATTAAAGAGACAGAGACGAGTATTTTGCATAACCTTTTCCTTTACTGCTCAACAGCCATTCAAAGTAAAAATAAATACTTGAAACATATAACATAGAAAACACAGAAATGAATATGGTAACTAATGAAAAACAACCCTAGATGATGTGATCTAATTCATACCAATCAGAAAAGTTAATTTTGTTATAAACTGTCCAAATAGTATCCCAACTGCCTCTTTGAACTTTGGTGCTTGAGGAAAAAAAATTGTTGAAATCTTCACAAATGAGTCCATAATAAACTAATACAAAAAACATAAGTAAAAACCAGAAAAAATAAAGAAAAAATTTGAAACACAATTCATCCAAAGGCACTTGACAATGAAGATGAAATCCTGTAGAACTCGCTGAAAATTCTCCATATGGAACTTGAATTGGAAGATCATCTTTTGCATTACATAAACGTTCAGAATCCTGAAGAAGAGGGACCAGGAGCTGAAATAAATATATATAAATTACTTATCATATATATATATATTTATATTAAAAATTACGTACAAATACCAATAGGGTAGGGGAAAAGGGAGGGAAAATACTTGTCTCTGTCTCTTTAATAAAATCTAGATTATTCCTTCCCAAAGCTAGGATAATCGGAATTTTATTACAAGGACAGAGACTCCTATTTTGCAAGTTTAAAGCTAAACATAAATAAAACTTAATCTAATAAGCATTGAGGTAAAGAATTGATAGGTTTAAAATAAAACTGTCTAAAAACTGAATCAGAAGATCAGTCAGCAGCATTTAAAATTTCCTGGAGTGGGAAGAAAAGGAATTATTAATACCTGCTTCACTCATTATCCATTTGATCCATCTACTAATGGAAATAGAAGAAACAGGAAAGTTAGGAGGAGAAAAAGAAATCAAAAGTTGATTAGAAGAGAGAGAATCTCTAAAAGACAAAGTAAGTTTTTCATATTCTTTGAGACAAAGAACAACACACAAAGAAGGGCATTCTGAAAAATAAGGCTAAAAAAAGAGAAGACAACATAGATTTAGTTCTTCTAGAAATATTAAAAATGACTCCTTGAGGTGAAAACATCTTAGAAGAAAAATCACTGGCTTTAACGTCCGAAACTCTTCTACAAGATAGGAGACAAAGAAGAGTTGCGAGTTTGCAAGAAATTTGCTTAAGGGAAAGAGATTCATTAGAAGGCCAAGATTGAAATAGAGAAAAATTTAAATTAACATCCCAAAAGGAAGAATACTTAGCCGAAGGAGGTCTCTTAATTTTTATAGATTTCATCATTAGTCTAGTAATTGATATATGTTGACCTATAGGCATGTTATTAATAAGTTCATGATCCACCGATATAGCTGATCTATAAATGTTAATAGATCTATAAGCTAAACCTGCATCAAATAAAGAAGTTAAAAAAATTAGAACTTCATTTAAAGGAGCTGAAAAGGGATCCAAGTGTCTTTGACTGCACCAGCTAGACCATTTGGACCAAGATGATAAATAAAAATTTTTGGTTCCTGGAGCCCCAGCGTCTTGTAATAAAGATTTAACTGATTAAGAAAGTCCTTCGGAAGCCCAGGATCCCCTGAAATTGTCCATGCAATAAGTTGAAGAAAACCTTGAAGTACTAGGTCATGAAAATCTCAGATTGTATCTATCAGAAGATGGGGAACGAGAGGTAGAAGAACTGGGAAGTGAAAAGACATTTCCAGACAAGATGGGTACCAGGATTGTGTTGGCCAAAATGGGGAAATCAGTACAAGTCAAATTTTGGACGTCAATTGAAGAAAGGAAGAATCTTGTAATTCAGGTGAAAAGCAAATAAATCTATCGAGAAAAGACCTCTGACAAATTGTAAACTTTGAAAAATATCTGGGTGTAATCTCCCATCGCTTGAGTCTGATATATAACGAGAACTCCAATCTGCAGCTGTATTGGAGAGACCTGGAATATATTCTGCTCGAATAGATATGTTGTTCTGGAGACATTAATGTACAAAATTCTTCGTTATATCTGATAATTGTTTGGATTGAGTTCCAGCTAAACAATAGCAAACTGCAGAGATATTGTCCATCCATAAAATAATAGAAATGGGAGAATTCTGTTTGACAAAGCTTTTTATTGCAAACAAACCTGCAATCAATTCTAAACAATTTATATGCAATTTGCGTTCCAAAATTGACCATTTGCCTCCAGTTATTTGAGAACCACATCTGGCACCCCAGCCTGAATTGCTTGCATCCGATTCTATTATAACATCTGGAGCTTTTCCGAATATAGCTTTGCCATTCCAAGCTTCTATATTGGAAAGCCACCAGATCAATGCGGTCCTGGCTTCTTCTGACAAAGAAATCTTGTGCGAATAAAAGAAACCCTTCCTTAAATAGAACATTTTCAATCTCTGCAATGCTCTGTAATGTAATGGAGCTGGAAAAATTGCTTGAATTGTGGCCGAAAGAAGACCCACAATTCTTGCAACAGTCCTGATTGGAAAAAAACGTCTTCTTTAAAATAAATAAAGTAAATGAGAAATTTCTATTTTTTTTTTTTACTTACAAGGGAAGACTCAATGTAGATAGAGATGTATCTATTATAATTATAAAACCTAGAAAAGTCAGCTTCTGGGAAGGGAGAAGAATCCATTTTTTATAATTGATAAGAAAATCTAGGTTCTTCAAAATATTCAGAGTTAATTCTAAATGAGACAGAAGAAGAGAAGAATCTTTGTTCATAAGAAGGATATCGTCCAAATAAATAATTAGACGAATGCCTCTGAGTCTCAAACAGGCTACAGCAGGTTTAAAATTTTTGTAAAAACCCAAGGGGCTGATGATAGACCAAAAGGTAGTAAACTGCCAAATCTGATTTCTCCAGATAAAACTGGGAAAATTGTGATGGGAAGGATGAATAGGAACCAGCAAATAAGCGTCTGTTAAATCCAGTCTTACTAACCAGTCTTTGTCCATAAGACAATCTCTCAGAAGATGAATTCCCTCCATCTTGAAATGATTACAATATAGGAAGGCATTCAGATTCCTCAGATTTATCACAGGGCATAGAGATCTTTCTTTCTCACAAAAAACGTTGCTGAGAAAAGAGTTTTCGTTTTTTGGAGCTATTTCTATAGCTTGTTTTAAAATAAAAATATTTTTATTTCTTGATCTAAAAGATTCAAATCTATTTTTGAAAAAAACAATTGGATTTGGAGGAAGATATTGGAAAGGAGGGGATATGAAATCTAGGAGGAGACCTGAAACAGTCTGAATAACCTAAACGTCTAATGCTATACAACTCCAATTTTTTATAAAATGGGATAATTTTCCTCCAACTTTGTGTGGGAAAAAATTTGTGTTGAGTGAAGAAAAAGGACTCACCTGAGAAAGGTCTCAGAAGGGATCTTGTTCTCGAAAATCTCTGATTCCAAGGACAGGCTCTTGAAGGAAAGAAGTTTGTGAGTGACTGACTTGGTGGAGGGAAGGATTGATATTGAGGCATATTAGAGAAGTAAGGATGACCGGGAAAACGGCCTCTTCCTTTCCCGGCCCAGTCAAAAACACGGTTAAGTTTAGGGTAAAAAATATTTTTTGAAGTGGTTTTTACTTTATTCAATGAATTAAAGGTATTGACCTAAGAGTTTAATTCCTTTAAACTTAGATCCCCAAACAAGAGACCCTTGGCATGAGGACCCATCTCAGTAGGGGCAAAGTCAGAAATTTTAGGGTCAATTTTACATAAAATAATTCTTCTATGTTGACTAGATAAAGCTGTATTGGCGTCACTCATTAAA
The DNA here is from genome assembly GCF_027579735.1 of Bombina bombina. NCBI lineage: Eukaryota > Metazoa > Chordata > Amphibia > Anura > Bombinatoridae > Bombina > Bombina bombina. Next base: position 709,825,048 of record NC_069502.1, read on the forward strand.
TAAATGGACCTTTGAATCTATTGTCTCATTACGTAAGGATCCAACATAGATTTATTGACTATAGCTTCTTTAGTCAACACAAACATTTTAGTAATAGGACCTAAGGTGTCCAAATATTTATCCTGACATGCTTATTAAATTTTAAAAAAATTTGAACTTACAAATTTAACAATATTTGCGTCCACTTCTGGAATAACAGAAGTTTTATGAGGCAAGTCAGGTCTAGGACATTGAGCTCTTAGTGGACCTGGCTTTTACAGACAGTGATTTTCTTAAATAATGGTCTAAAAAATTAGCAACCCTCTTAGAGGGTCTCCAATTAGAGAAGCGAGTGTGCTGTAAATCTTCAGGATCTAAAAATTCTTGTCCCTCATTGTGTAACAATTTATTTTTTTATTTCTTAATAGATTTTTTAAATTTCTTCTTTTTGTGGATATAATCTGAGGAAGAACTATCAGAAAGTTCTTGTGTAAATACACATTGCCAAGAAAAATCATCATTATTTGCACTGGAGTCCGAAAACTCAGATGTAGAAACTAACGCCTAGATTACGAGTTTTGTGTTAGAAGCTGTGCGGTGCTAACGAGCAGTTTATGCTCACCGCTCACTTACAGACAGCGCTGGTAATACGGGTTTTTACTAACCCAGCGTTAACCACAAAAAAGTGAGCGAAGAGCAAAATTTTGCTCCACATCTCACCTCAATACCAGCGCTGCTTACGTTAGCGGTCAGCTGGCTAAATGTGCTCGTGCACGATTTCCCCATAGGAATCAATGGGGGAGAGCTGGCTGAAAAAAAGTCTAACAACTGCAAAAAAGCAGCGTAAAGCTCCTAACGCAGTCCCATTGATTCCTATGGGGAAATAAACGTTATGTTTACACCTAACACCCTAACATGAACCCCGAGTCTAAACACCCCTAATCTTACACTTATTAACCCCTAATCTTCCGCCCCCGACATCGCTGACACCTACATTATATTATTAACCCCTAATCTGCCACTCCGGAAACCTCCGCCCCCTACATTATACTTATAAACCCCTAATCTGCTGCCCCCAACATCGCCAGCACCTACATTATATTTATTAACCCCTAATCTGCCGCCCCTATTGTCACTGACAACCTAACTACATTTATTAACCCCTAATCTGCCACCCCCAATGTCGCCACCACTATAATAAAATTAGCCCCTAAACCTAAGTCTAACCCTAACCCCACCTAACTTAAATATAATTTAAATAAATCAAAATAAAATTACTACAATTAACTAAATAGTTCCTATTTAAAAATAAATACTTACCTATAAAATAAACCCTAAGATAGCTATAATATAACTAATAGTTACATTGTATCTATCTTAGGGTTTATTTTTATTTTACAGACAACTTTGTATTTATTTTAACTAGGTACAATAGTTATTAAATAGTTATTAACTATTTAATAACTACCTAGTTAAAATAAAGACAAATTTACCTGTAAAATAAAACCTAACCTAAGTTACAATTACACCTAACACTACACAACAATTAAATTAATTACTTAAATTAAATACAATTAATTACAATTAAATAAAATTATCTAAAGTACAAAAAACAACAACACTAAATTACAGAAAATAATAAAGAAATTACAAGCTTTTTAAACTAATTACACCTAATCTAACCCCCCTAACAAAATAAAAAAAGCCTCCCCAAAATAAAAAAAGCCCTACCCTACACTAAATTACAAATAGCCTTTTGCAGGGCATTGCCCCAAAGTAATCAGCTCTTTTACCTGAAAAAAAAATGACAATTCCCCCCCCCCCGACATTAAAGCCCACCACCCACACAACCAACCCTACTCTAAAGCCCACCCAATCCCCCCTTAAAAAACCTAACACTAACCCCTTGAACATCACCTTACCGGGAGACAACTTCACCTAACCGGGCCGAAGTCCTCAACGAAGCCGGGAGAAGTCTTCATCCAAGCCAGGCTAAGTGGTCCTCCAGGCGGGCAGAAGTCTTCATCCAGACGGCATCTTCTATCTTCATCCATCCGGCGGGGAGCAGGTCCATCTTCAAGACATCCGACGCTGAGCATCCTCTTCTTTCCACGGCTAAACACAGAATGAAGGTTCCTTTAAATGACGTCATCCAAGATGGCGTCCCTTCAATTCCAATTGGCTGATAGAATCAGCCAATCAGAATTAAGGTAGAGAAAATCCTATTGGCTGATGCAATCAGCCAATAGGATTGAACTGGCATTATATTGGCTGATTGGAACAGCCAATATAATTGAACTTCAATCCTACTGGCTGATTGCATCAGCCAATAGGATTTTTTCTACCTTAATTCCGATTGGCTGATATAATTCTAAGGGAATTGAAGGGACGCCATCTTGAATGATGTCATTTAAAGGAACCTTCATTCTGTGATTAGCCGTCGTTTGAAGAGGATGCACCACATCGGATGTCTTGAAGATGGACCCGCTCCGCGCCGGATGGATGAAGATAGAAGATGCCGTCTGGATGAAGACTTCTGCCCGCCTGGAGGACCACTTAGCCCGGCTTGGATGAAGACTTCTCCCGACTTCGTTGAGGACTTTGGCTCGGTTTTTCAGGTAAAAGAGCTGATTACTTTGGGGCAATGCCCCACAAAAGGCCCTTTTAAGGGCTTTTGTAATTTAGTGTAGTTTAGGGCTTTTTTTTATTTTGGGGGGCTTTTTTATTTTTTTAGGGGGATTAGATTGGGTGTAATTAGTTTAAAAATATTGTAATTTCTTTATTATTTTCTGTAATTTAGTGTTTTTCTTTTGTACTTTTGATAATTTTATTTAACTGTAATTAATTGTATTTAATTTAGGTAATTAATTTAATTGTAGTGTAGTGTTAGGTGTAATTGTAACTTAGGTTAGGTTTTATTTTACAGGTAAATTTCTCTTTATTTTAACTAGGTAGTTATTACATAGTTAATAGCTATTTAATAACTATTGTACCTAGTTAAAATAAATACAAAGTTGCCTGTAAAATAAAAATAAACCATAAGATAGATACAATGTAACAATTAGTTATATTGATGCTATCTTAGGGTTTATTTTATAGGTAAGTATTTAGTTTTAAATAGGAATTATTTAGTTAATTGTAGTAATTTTATTTAGATTTATTTAAATTATATTTAAGTTAGGGGGTGTTAGGGTTAGGGTTAGACTTAGATTTAAGGGTTAATAACTTTATTATAGTGACGGCGACGTTGGGGGTGGCAGATTAGGGGTTAATAAATGTAGGTAGGTGGCGACGATGTTAGGGCCGGCAGATTAGGAGTTAATAATATTTAACTAATGTTTGCTATGCGGGAGTGCGGTGGTTTAGGGTTAATATATTTATTATAGTGGCGGCGATGTCCGGTTCGGCAGATTAGGGGTTAAAAATTTTATTTTAGTGTTTGTGATGTGGGGGGCCTCGGTTTAGGGGTTAATAGGTAGTTTATGGGTGTTAGTGTATTTTTTAGCACTTTAGTTAAGAGTTTTATGCTACGGCGTTGTAGTGTAAAAGTCTTAACTACTGACTTTAAAATGCGGTACCAGGCTTGACAGGAGAGGGTGTACCACTCAGTTTTTGTCAGACTCGTAATACCGGCGCTATGCAAGTCCCATTGAAAAAAGAGGATACACAATTGACGTAAGTGGATTTGCAGTATTTCCGAGTCTGGCCAAAAAAGACTCGTAATACCAGCGGGCGTTAAAAAGCTGCATTAGGACCGGCCAACGCTGCTTTTCAAGGCTAATGCAAAACTCATAATCTAAGTCTACTTTCCTTTTGGCTGCTTTTTTAGTAGGAGCTGCATCTTCAGAATCTGATTCTGAAGAAATTATTTTATTTTTTGCAATAGGAGAATTAACTCTGTTGTCTGGATTTATTTATTAAATTTCTTTCTCAATAAAATATTTTTATGTTTTTTGGATAAATGTTTTCTTTTTTGTTTTACTTTTCTAGGAGAATTAACATTCTCCTTGACAGATTTTGATGCTGTCTTAAAATGACTTCTGTAGTCTTTAATGGAATTGTCAAACATGTCTGTAACAGACTCCTCAAAAAGAGAATTAGACTCATATGCAGGCATTTTAAAATAAAATAATATAAAATACAAATATAAAAATCTATGAATATACTGAATATATAAGATACGTAAAGTATATAATTTAACTGATACCCCAATAAAATAATTAATAAAATTAAATTAGAGTAATATAAATATAATATAACCTAAATTGTAAACAGTCAAAATGAAATTTGTCAAATTAAAACTGTCAGCAGCAATAAAAGATAACTAAACTGTACAGAAACAAAGTTGCTAGATATCTGAGAACGATTGCCAAAGTCTCTAGATATCACAACAATTTCTGAGGTGAGGGCAGACCGTCAGGGAAATCAGAGGCGGAAAACCAGACGTCGGCTCAGAAAGAAGATGGATGCGTCACAACAGGGGCGTGGCCAAGACGCAACAACATAAAAAAATGGATACCGGAACAGAATACAGCAGTGGAACTGTTAGGATCTAAAAGTATATACAGAGGAGCAAATAGAGGCTCCAATTTAAAGGTAATAATAAAAGAAAAAGAATAATAACCGGAACAAGCAAATATCATAAGAAAAGAAAATAGAACTTACTATAAAAACGGAATAACGAAAAAAAAAAATGAAAATAGAAAAAAACGAAAGTACAGAACATAAAATAATAAACAAAATAAGAAGAAATTAAACTAAAACAAATAAAAGTAAAATAAAAAACTTCAAAAGACAACAAAATAAGAAAAGAAAAAAGAAATAAAACTTACAATATATAATAGCATAAATTAAAACTCAAGAGAATACAAATTATATCCAAACGAAACCAAATTAAAGATATATTGAAGCACTGCAAAATACTTATTTTTGAGAGCAGCAAAGTAAAAAGAGGAAGTTGGGATACTATTTGGACAGTTTATAGCAAAATGAACTTTTCTGATTGGTCTGAATTAGATCACACCATCCAGGGTTGTTTTTCATTGGTTACCACATTCATCTCTGTGTTTTCTATGTTAAATATTTAAAGTGTTTATTGTTACTTTGAATGGCTGTTGACAGTGGCGGCTTGTGGGTTATTCAAATGGGGGTTCACGGACCAGTTATGTAAAATAGTTTATATATATATATTTAAAAAAATTACGTACAAATTTATGAGATAATGATAGGAAGATTAGATGTGGTACAATTATAAAGGCATTATATATCATTAAGGTTTGTTCTATATGGTCTTTGTAGAGACATAGTACATTTTTGTATGCAGAAGAAAAATTTTTGCTGTCCGTTAATACTTTTAGTGCCTGATGATATTTCTGTCTTTAAAGGTGTTTATTATGCTCTATTTTTATCTTGCACATAGAGTTGCATACTTGCATCCCTGTTTTGTACTGTTATATATATATATATATATATATATATTTACATTTACCAGGGATAAATACTCCAATGTAGACTATACATTTACACCATAAAGCTTTAGAGATAGATATATATGGAATAATCAGAAGTGCATTGGGATGAATACAAATTTTTCATAGCAGGCTGTAAGACTAAATAAGCTGGGTAAGTCTGCATCATGGCTGCTATGTCAGCAGTTAAGAGGTTAACACAGCCCTCCAGCTTAGTTGAAGCACACAGACTGCTAAAAAAAGTTTTTACAAACAATCACTGCAGTAAAGAGTATGTCACCTTTTTTGTAGCTCCTAAGGGATAACAGCTCTTGCTTGCATTCCTTCAAACCGTCCAAGCAGGAAGTTATATACAACGGCATTAACAGCTAATTTGCCTTTTGCAGCTTTGAAGCTGACAGCTTTCTCTAAGTTATAAAATGAATTGCCCGTGACACTCAGCGCTACTGTAGCACACAGACACACACTGCTCAGTAAGACTGAGTCACAAGGGAGTCCCTAACTGCCATGGTAGCTAAAAAAAACCCCATTCATCCTTAGCATGCCATACTGGACGGTAATAACCTACCTTAGTAGTCACCTCCTCCGCCTTCCACTCGGGCCGGATCTCCTGCAGCAGCCGCATGGCACCCTCCCGGTATCCGGTCTCCAGTACAGTGAGGTCTAGCTTGGGCACATCTGGCAAGCCCGGCGGTACGTGAATGTAGTTAGCCATGAACCGAAGCCGAGTTGTGGGGCAGAGATCCCGGATGTGAGAGAGCCACTGCTGGTGTGAGACCCGGAGGATGTTCCAGAGCAGGATCGGAGTGTGCCTGAGAGGGTAGGGCAGGAGCGTTGCAGCTAACACAAAAAAGGAAGCATTAAAAAAGTGCTCCCCCTGCTGCCCGCCCATAGCAATGAGCCAAATCGCACACTGAAGATTGTGCGATTAGGAAAGGTATAGGCTCAGTTATGGGCGGAGCAGCAGGCACATTGAAAAAATCTGCTAAGGGCTGAGGCAGGCTATACCTCTCTTACCGCACGTGCGGTAGAGAGGTATAGAGATATTTAAAAGGGATTTTATTTTTTTTTATTAAACTGTGCAGTAGACAGGAAAAATTTTTGGCTAAATAAATATATGTTTTCCAATAGGGGGGCTATTGGAAAAATTATATTTATTCAGCCAAAAAATTAATAATTTCTTTCTTTTTTCTTTTTTCTCCAGGGGGGCACATTTTCTCCAGGGGGCACGTGCGGTTGTGCACATATGGAGGAGCCTCCACTGGCTGTTGAGCAGTAAAGGAAAAGGCTTATGCAAAATAGGAGTCTCTGTCCTTGTAATAAAATCCATACAAAATTTCAATGACAGTTTTCATGAAAACAAGCAAGAAAGTAAATAAAAAAATATAAACAGAAATAATAATGCAAGTAGTTTCTGTAAACATTTGATGTTTGTTAGGAAATGAAAAATCTTTTTGTATAACTCTAGTGTACTTTATGTTTTAGAGTTTGTAAATGGTTTCCTTTTAAACTTAGACATCAAAGCCTTAGGTGGCGACGTGTACATGCACAGGCAAAGTGTAATGAGATCAGTTAGAACCAGTAGGGGAACTGAACAGACAGAATAATAGCACCACAGAATAGATGCAATTGCAGGGTCTGATTACTAGCAATACACTAGATATTCTATACAAAGGGCATCCCACTAAGCACAAGCAGGAACAGGCAGTAAAAATCAATACACCAAGAGGGAACCTTACAAATTATGACAAATAGATGTGAGTACAAGTGTCTTCTAGGTGTTAAACTCCACAATCTAACTGCATGTTTACTAAAGCATTGTTTTAATCACCCTTTTGATTAAAAAAATAAATAAATCTTATATTTAGTAAGCTTGTATTACTAGAACTCAGCGAAGCAGCCAGCAATGCATGTTATTTAGCCCTATCACTCAGTACTTTGAAAAATTCACCTGTGTTATTAATGATGTATTTGCAGACTGGGTGCTAAAATACTTTATGGTTAAACATATATCATCTCTTCACCTTTACAAACCACCGTGATTTGCAATTCTATACTTGGGGTTCTCAATAAAAAAAAGATTATGAGTGGAGCATGCATTCACACTCATATGCACTCATGCATGGATACACTAACACATGCACATACTCCCACACATGCATACACACACATGCATATACTCACACACACACATGCATATTCTCATATACTCACACATGCATATACACACACACATGCATACACACACACACATGCATATACTCACACACACATGCATATACTCACACACACATGTATATACTCACACACACTATCTCTCTCACACACATATGCATATACTCACACACATGCATACACCCACATGTGCATACACACACACATGCATATACTCACACACACATGCATGCATGCACACACACCTCTCTCTCACACACACACATACACATGCATACACACACACATGCATGCATGCACACACACACTCTCTCTCTCTCTCTCTCTCTCTCACACACACACACACACACACACACACACACACACACATACATATACTCACACACACAAACATGCACATGCACACATACAAACACATCCACAAACATGTGCATACATTTACACAAATACATTCACACACATGCATATACTCACACACACACATGCATACATACACATGCACAAATGTGCATACATACATACACACAAATACATACACACACACACACACATGCATATACTCACACACACAAACATGCACATGCATACATACATACACATGCGCAAACATGTACATACATACATACACATACAAATACATACACACACATGCATGCAGAAACTCACACAAACACACACATATACATGCGTGGATACTACCACGCAGACACACAAGCATGTATATACACTTACACAAATGCACACTCTCTCACACACACACATTCATACACTCATGTGCACATTCACACATACACACACACATGCATACACACATACACTCGCTCTGACACACAAATACACACAATTAATTTTCATACTATTGTTATGAGTCCAATATAGTTTAACATTCTGCTGGCTTTGAGAAAATTTGGTTGCTTTTCATGTTTCTAATATCTTTTATATCTTGTTAGGATGGTTAAACTACAGTCATTTAGAGCAACAATAGGATCAGGATTTGTGGATTTCTTTTTATAGGACACAGAACATTTACTTTAATGGAACCATTTGTACTCACAAAGAATCTCTTTTCATAACATCCAAGAAATAGGATTTTGAAACATTCAGCTTAAAGGAATATGAATGTTACCAAATATATCCTAAATACACATAACACACAAGTATAAAATGATTTTTTAACTTGTATTTATGTGATACTTCGCTTGTGTATATATTGATTACTATACACAAGCTAAGTAAAAACTTTAATTAGACAAAAAAATGAAAATGTATCATAGAAGGCTAAGGGCTCGATTTATCAACCGCATCACCAGGCTTTGCCTGCCTACGACTGCAGGTTCTCACAAGAGAACCTGCACTCTTTATTAAATAAGCAGCGGTCATCAGACCACTGCTTCCCTTCCCTTTCACTTCCCTGGTCTCGCCCACACGTGATTGGCTGTGCGCATGCAGGGGGCGGTGTTGCACACAAGCGCAAAATAGCTAAATTTTTTCAGCAGAATTCAGCCCGCCAGAACGTGCCCCTGTCCACCTCAACTTGATAAATAGACCCATAAATAATAACAGTGATTTACCATCATAAATAAAAATACATAGAAGTCAATCAGTTTATGCAGATTACAGATCAAGACTTCAGTCAATGATCAAAGTGAGACAGCAAGTGTTTGCTGAACTATTTTATCAAGACTGACATAGTAATAAGTTACTAGATTAAACTAGAGAAATTCATTTCTTATCTCTAAGCACTGCAGACACCAGTTTTGTAGGTATATGTTACACAATGGAATTTCTTTTATTAAGAAATCTGATAGAAAGTAAATTTAGTAAAAGTTTTTATGAAACCTTAAAGGACAATTAAATACAGTAGAATTGCATAATCAACAACTCTATAATAAAGTTATAGTGATGGTAAAGCCTACCCTTTATATGATAAGGAATGTTAGTGATATTTCAAAAGTAGTTTAATTCATCAGTTGTAACAAAGATGCACTATAAGTTACTTTTTAATATAGATATGAAATTCAAATACTCCGCACTCCATTGCTCACATCAAAAGTACATTTTTCTTTGCTCAAAAGGTTTGATCTGTGAACATTTCAGACCGTTAGCTCACAGAAACATTTACTTTTGAAGTGGGCGGCAGAGTAGGGTATTAGAATTTCAAATTCATCTGAATTTTGTGCTATTTCTTAGTCCCAAATAATTAAATTTTTACTGGTACCACTGGTAACACAAAATTCAGTTAGATTTCCAGCTTTTTTATATTCAAATCAAAATTTTAAAACCTATTTTTTACCTAAAAATAGACAGAATATTCAGAACTTAATAAAGAGTATTTATGTAATAAGAAGGATATTTTTTGTTAATCCTCCAAAGATGTAATGAGAGGGGAAATATTGGCCTAACCAATTAAGTTAAAGAAAAAATTGAGGGAAAGAGAAATACAGCTTTCTAACCAATTTAGGAATGCATGTTAATAATCAAAACATTATGTTATGGAATAAATATTTAGAAATGAAAAGAGAAAGGGAATATATCTTACATTTTTGCCTAATCATAAAAAACATAAAAATATACATTTAATCAAAATTGGTGAAGCTAAATGTGTTCAAGAACAGGAAATTAAAGAAACCTTTTGTAAATATTGAAATTTCAATTTGAGTATCCCTTTAAGCTTGTTGGAAAGATTTTTAAAAAGGATTAGCAGTTAAATTTGATAAACTCAGCTATTTCTGAAGAAGAAGTATGTAAGGTTATTATTTAATCCATCTCCTTAAATAAATCTTCTGGCCCCGACTAATTACTTAATGAGTATTACAAATTGTTGATAGAATTTATTGTTTCAACTTTAACTTCACTTTATAATGTATATTTATGAGAAAATAAGAAATTTCCAAACTCATTTATTGATTACTTTATTACATGAATTTCAAAAACCTAATAAAGAATCTACAGACCAATTACCATGCAAAATACAGACTATAAAATTATTATGGCCATAATAGCTAATAGGTTCCCTAAAATAATAAAGAGTATCATACACCAAGATCAAACAGGTTTATTGAAAGGTAGGACTCGATTCCCGAATCGGAGAAAAGTTTTTTGACTATATTATATATACATAATTTAAAAGAGAAAAGAGCTCCCTGTTTAGAGCAGATAGATAATGCAATGTTAACCATTCATGCGGAAAAAGCATTTGATTGTGTAATATGGGATCATATTTTCACAACTCTACACAAATTCGGATTCAGGGGACATATAATGCAAATAATTAAAAATCTATATAGTACACCAAAAGCGGCCCTCATAATTAATGGGGGGAATACAGACTGTTTTGCCCTGAAAAAAGGTACTAGACAGGGATGCCCTCTTTCTCCACTTTTTTGACTTGGCAATAGAACCACTTGCCATTTCATTAAATTGAATTGACAACATTGAAGAAATACAAATAATTAACCGTGTCTCTATATGCTATTATTATTAGTATTATTATCAGTTATTTGTAGAGCGCCAACAGATTCCGCAGTGCTATAAACAAAGGCAGAGTACAACAAAACAATTATAGGGATCAAATGGGTAGAGGGCCCTGCCAAGAGTTGCACTGTTGTAGTCAGCTCTTAAGAAGGTGAACTACAAACAGCTGGACTCTTAGGCTTACATGCTAAGGGGGTTCAGGGGATAGCAATGGAGGAGTGGAACTGGTATAAAGTAAGGTTAGCATAGGTTGTATGCATCCCTGAACAGTAGAGTCTTTAGGGAGTGCTTGAAGCTTTCAAAACTAGGGGAGAGTCTTGTGGAGCGAGGCAGAGAGTTCCACAAGATGGGAGCCAGTCTGGAGAAGTCCTGTAAACTGGAGTGTAATGAGTTAACAAGAGAGGAGAAGAGTAGGAGGTCATGAGCAGAGAGAAGGGGATGGGAGGGAGAGTATCTGGAGACAAGGTCTGAGATATAGGGAGGAGCAGTGCAGTTGAGGGCTTTGTATGTCAAAGTGAGAATTTTGTGTTTGATCCTAGAGGCAAGAGGAAGCCAGTGAAGGGATTGGCAGAGATGTGCAGTAGATGGAGAGTAACGTGTAAGGAAGATGAGTCTGGCAGAGGCATTCATTATGGACTGTACAGTAGCTAGGTGGCAGGTGGGGAGACGAGAGAGGACAGAGTTGCAGTAATCGAGGTGGGAAAGAATGAGAGAGTGGATTAAAATTTTAGATGTGTCTTGTGTAAGGAAGTATCAAATTTGAGAGATGTTTTTAAGGTGGAAGCGGCAGGCTTTAGCTAAGGATAGAATGTGAGGAGTGAAAGAAAGATCTGAGTCAAATGTGACCACGAGACATCAGGCATGCAGAGTAGGGGTAATGATGGAGTTGTCGACAATTATAGAGAGATTGGGGGTGGAGATTTTGGAAGAAGGGGGGAAAATGAGGAGCTCAGTTTTGGAGAGATTTAGCTTGAGGTAGTGAGAGGACATCCAGGAAGAGATGTGAGAAGAACAGTTACTGACACGGGTTAGCAAGGAAGGAGATAGGTCTGGTGCAGAGAAGTAGATTTGGGTGTCATCGGCATACAAATGGTATTGGAAACCGTGGGATTTATTAGGGAACCTAGTGATGATGTGTAGATTGAGAAGAGAAGGGGACTGAGGATAGAGCCTTGCGGTACTCATAAAGTGGTGATGGGGCACAGGAGGCCCCAGAGAAGGCTACACTAAAGGTATGGTTTGACAGGTAGGAAGAGAACCACAAGTGGGCTGTGTAACAAATGCTGAAGGATTGGAGGGTTTGGAGCAAAAGAGAGTGCTCAACAGTGTCAAAGGCTGCGGACAGATCAAGGAGGATAAGCAGAGAGAAGTGGCCTTTTGATTTTGCTGTAAGTAGGTCATTGGTAACCTTAACAATTGCTGTCTCTGTGGAGTGATGGGGACGAAATCCAGATTGCAGTGGGTCAAGAAGAGAGTTTAACGTAAGGAAATGGGATAGGCATGCATATACTAGTTTTTTTAGAAGATTTGAGGCAAGAGGGAGGAGGGAAATAGGGCGGTAGTTGGATGGGGAGGTAGGATCAAGGGAAGGTTTTTTGTGGATAGGTGTGACCAGTGCATGTTTTAGCAATGAGGGAAATATAACGGTGCTGAGGGAGCGGTTGAAAATGTGTGTTAGTATAGAGGTAAGGGTAGCAGAGAGGGAGAGGAGTAGCTGTGAGGGGATAGGGTCAAGGGGACAGGTAGTGAGGTGAGAGTGCAGTATAAGTGCCAAAACTTCTTCCTCAGTAACAGGGGAGAATGAGCTAAGTTTAAAATTATGTGGGTTGTGGTTGATTTGAGAGCATTTGAGGGGGTTAGAGAATGGAATTATGTTGAAAGCTGATTTCATATCTGATGGAGTCGATTTTGTTATTGAAGTGGCTGGCAAAGTCTTGAGCTGACAGAGAAGTTGTATTAGGAGGTGGGGGAGGCCGGAGGAGAGTATTGAAAGTGGAGAACAGATGTTTTGGGTTTAAAGAAAGATTAGAGATAAGAATAGAGAAGTAGTGTTGCTTATGGAGATTAAGGGCAGAATAGTAGTAGTTCAAGATTAATTTGTAATGAAGAAAATCAGCTGAACTCCGAGATTTTCTCCAGTGCTGCTCAGCAGTACGGGAACATCTGTGTAGGTACCGTGTCAGAGGAGTATGCCAGGACTGATGAGTGTGTGATTTCCGAGCTATGGTAATAGGGGCGAGATTTTCAAGGACGATGTAAGGGTGGAATTATAGTGGCAGATAGATTGTTCAGGGCAGGAAAAGGAGGAGAAGGATTAGAGGAGAGGTTTGAGGGAATTAGCAAGCTGTTGCTGATCTAGTGACATAATGCTTCTGTGAAGTTTCGTGTGAGGAGCAGACAATCTATTGATATTAGTAATATCCCTAATACTTTGAATATAATTAGAAATGTTGACATGTTCACAAGTTATAAATTAAATTTGGAAAAATCAGGAATATTGTGGATTAATAAAAAAAATTACTCATGTGTTAATCACCCATTTAGACGTGTTAAAGATCATATAACATATCTGGGCATTAATGTTTCAAGTTCCCCTCACCAATGGTATGAATAAAGTTATAGATGATCTTTTAAGATGGTCTCTATTTCCTCTCATTCTTTTTGGAAAAGTGAATTTGTTTAAAATGATTGCATTCCCAAAACTACTATATATCATACAGAATGTACCATGCAGTATTCATAAAAAAGATTTTAAATTACTAAATACAGCCTTAGGAAAATATCTTTGGAGCAATTTAACACCTAGAATCGCTATGGAAAGAATGTACTTAAGCAAAGAATATGGTGGATGGTCTCTCCCTAATATAGAATTGTACTGATTAATATGTTTTGCCAAAACTGCTATGGACTGGCTTACCAAGAAAGGTCATTATTCGTTGTTAGAAATATAAACAAAAATGGTCAAACTTTAAACAATACAAGCTTTATTACATACATAAATAAACAAACTCCCAAATGACATTACAAATATACAAAATTATAGGGAACTGATTATAGCAAGGCAAAAACTTTGTAATAAATGGTCCATTAATGCGAAAACATCTTTATATCTTCCAATAATGACAATCCAGAATTTGAAGCTGGTTTTCATATATATTCATTCAAAATCTAGAATATTTACATCAACTTACTGATATAGAAAAATCACAAATAAAGACATTTGAGCAAATAAGTTAAACATTTAATATATCTAATCTTCCTTTTTGTTCAAAGATAATTAAAGAAAATACAATACAGGGGGAATGGAATCTTAGTTGTAGTATTATTGATACATATAAGATCACTTATTTATATATCAATTTATTAGAAGAGGATAATATGAGTAATGCAAATTACATTGCACAGAAATGACCTGAATCAGGTAGTAAGTATAACTGCCTTTTTAGTAAAGAAAAGTAAAATAAGGGCAGATAAAGCTACATTTTCTATGGAAAGAAGAAAATTCCATTTAAAACATAGCTATAGAATATAAATAATACCTGCCTTGATTCAAAAATTGAATAACAATATCATTACAGTATGTCCAAAATGTGGACTGGAACTCTCAAATTTGAATCATTATGTTATTGATTGTCCAAAAATCAATCAGTATTGGATGAAAATTCAACATTGGTTAGGTAAAATCTGTAAGATGAATGTAAAATTATTAAAAAAGGAAATAATATTTTATGTCATGGTTTGTATCTGGGTTCTAAGGTTAGATTCATTAACTTATTTATACTTTTAGGAAGATATCTAATCCTTAAAATGTGGAAAGACTTTAGATCACTATCAATACAAATGTTTATTTGCTCAGTAAGGGAACAATTGATTTTGGAACAACAAGATATACAGTTACATGTGGAGAAAGGCATTGCTATATATTTTTTTTTTATTTACTAAATGGGAATGTTCTCTCCCTGTCCACTTCTAAAAGAAATCACATTTTACAACCTTTCAAGTCCTCTAAAATTTTGGAATATTGAAGAAGCAAGGAAGAGGAAAAACAGATATTAAGAAAAGCTTAGGTTGACTGGGGTGGAGGGGAGGAAGAGTCTGGGAACAAGTTTCCACCCCCCCCTCCCTTCTTTCCACAAAGATTTGATGGGAATCAGAGAGAGGAAAAGTTGGATAATCTAAGAATATTTAAAGGGATACTAAACCCAATTTTTTTCTTTCATGATTCAGATAAAGTTACATGAAGCAAACCAATCAAAGTTCTGAACCAAAAATGAGCTGGCTCCTTAGCTTAGATTCCTGATTTTTCATATAAAGATAGCAAGAGTACAAAGAAGAATTGATAATAGGAGTACATTAGAAAGTTAAAAAAAATTGCATGCTCTATCTAAATCATGAAGGAAAAAAATGTGCGTTTAATATCCCTTTAAATTTTGCATAAATCTATTGCATTGTACTATTACATAGGGGAAATTTATTTAAATATTGAATTGAGTTATGGAGTATGTGTACGTAAAGATAAATTTAAACATTGATAAGTCTATTTTTGTATTTTTCTTCACATTGTTTTCTTTTTTAAAAAAAAAATATTTTTATTAAGGTTAAATTCAAGGCATCAATACAGAAAAATCGTTACTATGCATACAACCAATATAAATTGACAAAAAAATAAATAAACAAAGCATAGATATATGGTGATGTTTAGCAATATTAGTACACATAAGATTTGCCAATCAGCCAATAGGATTTAAGTTCAATCCTATTGGCTCATCCAATCAGCCAATAGGATTGAGCTCGCATTCCAATAGGATTTTTTCTACCTTAATTCCGATTGGCTGATAGAATTCTATCAGCCTATCGTAATCTAAGGGATGCCATCTTGGATGACATCACTTAAAGGTACCTTCATTCAGCTTTAGTCGTCGCCAGAAGAGGATGCTTTGTGTCTGATGTCTTGAAAAATGGACCCGCTCCGCGCCGGATGGATGAAGATAGAAAATGCGTCTGGATGAAGACTTCTGCCCATCTGGAGGACCACTTCGCCCGGCTTGGATGAAGACTTCTCCCTGCTTTGTTGAGAACTTTGGCCCGGCTTGGATGAAGACGTCTCCCGGTAAGTCGATCTTCAGGTGGTTAGTGTTAGGTTTTTTTAAGGGTGTATTGGGTGGGGTTTTTTTTAGGTTAGGGTTTGGGCGGCAAAAGAGCTAACTGCCCTTTTAAGGGCAATGCCCATCCAAATGCCCTTTTCAGGGCAATGGGGAGCTTAGTTTTTTTATTTAGGTTTTTATTTGGGGGGTTGGTTGTGTGGTTGGTGGGTTTTACTGTTGGGGGGTTGTTTGTATTTTTTTTTACAGGTAAAAGAGCTGATTACTTTGGGGCAATGCACTGCAAAAAGCCCTTTTAGGGGCTATTGGTAGTTTAGTTTAGGCTGGGTTTTTTTTATTTTGGGGGGGCTTTTTTATTTTTAAAGGGCTATTAGATTAGGTGTAATTAGTTTAAATATCTGTAATTTGTTTATTATTTTCTGTAATTTAGTGGGGGGGGTTTTTTGTACTTTAGCTAATTTAATTTAGGTAATTGTATTTAATTTATTTAATTATATTGTAGTGTTAGGTGTTAGTGTAACTTAGGTTAGGTTTTATTTTACAGGTACTTTTGTATTTATTTTAGCTAGGTAGTTATTAAATAGTTAATAACTATTTAGTAACTATTCTACCTAGTTAAAATAAATACAAACTTGCCTGTGAAATAAAAATAAAACCTAAGCTAGATACAATGTAACTATTAGTTATATTATAGCTAGCTTAGGGTTTATTTTATAGGTAAGTATTTAGTTTTAAATAGGAATAATGCAGTTAATGATAGTAATTTTATTTAGATTTATTTAAATTATATTTAAGTTAGGGGATGTTAGGGTTAGACTTAGGTTTAGGGGTTAATACATTTAATATAGTGGCGGCGACGTTGGGGGCGGCAGATTAGGGGTCAATAAATGTAGGTAGGTTGCGGCGACATAGGGGGCGGCAGATTAGGGGTTAATAAATATATTGTAGGTGACGGCGATGTTGGGGGCAGCAGATTAGGGGTTAATAAGTATAATGTAGGTGGCGGTGGTGTCCGGAGCGGCAGATTAGGGGTTAATAAGTATAATGTAGGTGTAGGCGATTAGGGGTTAGAAATTTATTTTTGTGTTTGCGATGCGGGAGGGCCTTGGTTTAGGGGTTAATAGGTAGTTTATGGGTGTTAGTGTACTTTTTAGCACTTTGGTTATGAGTTTTATGTTATCGCGTTGTACATAAAACTCATAACTACTGACTTTCAAATGCGGTAGGAATCTTGACAGGATAGGGTGTACCGCTCACTTTTTGGCCTCCCAGGACAGACTCGTAATACCAGCGCTATAAAAGTCCCATAGAAAAAAGACTTTATGAAGTTTACGTAAGTCGTTTTGCGGTAAGGCCAAAAAAGTGTCCGGTGACCCTAAACCTGCAAGACTCGTAATACCAGCGGTAGTAAAAAAGCAGAGTTAGCACCTGTTAATGCAGCTTTTTTAGCTACCGCAAAACTCATTATCTAGGCCAAGGTTATTTCAGTGCTACAGGTACAATAGGGTACTATTAGTAAGAGTTGTGATATATGCAGTGCTACCAGTGCCTCCAATTAATGATTAACCTCCCTATATAATCAGCTTGGGATAGAAGGACAATATTCAAGAAAGAAGTTAAGACATAGAGCTTCTTTTCTAATTAGTTTAGAACAAAAGATATCCTATCTAACTGTAGTCAGATATGTGTCTATTTTACAATCAATATGTCTGATATTGTGCGTCACTGTTAACTTGTGGGCCAGATGTTATGCGCAGACAGACCTCAAGCTGAATATAAGCAAATTTAGCATGATAATCATATTTTCAAGATTATATTGTGCTTGCAGTATATACCTCCATACTAAGCATTGTCTCCTGCGGGTTTAATATTGCCGTCTAATAGGTAAAAGATAAATTGTTTATTCATAAGGCACACATAACTCAAACATTCTGCTCAAATATAACAGGTGTAAAAAAATGAGTATTATTATTATTATTCTCAAGTATTTGTAGAGCGCCAACAGATTCTGAAGCGTTATAAACATTTTCGGTATACAAGGTAACATTTATAGAGGGTCAAATGGGTAGAGGTCCCTGCCGAGAGTTGCACTGTTGTAATCGGCTCTTATGCGGGTGATCTACAAACAGCTGGGCTCATAGGCTTACATGCTAAGGGGTTCAAGGGGATAGCAGTGGAGTTAGGAAAGGTTAGTGTAGGTTGTATGCATCCCTGAATAGTACAGTCTTTAGGGAGCGCTTGAAGCTTTCAAAACTAGGGGACAGTCTTGTGGAGCGAGGCAGAGAGTTCCACAAGATGGGAGCCAGTTTGGAGAAGTCTTATAAACGTGAATGTGAGGAGGTAACAAGAGAGGAGGAGAGTAGGAGATTGTGGGCAGAGCGAAGGGGTCTGGAGGGAGAGTATCTGGAGACAAGGTCTGAGATGTAGGGGGAAGCAGTGCAGTTGAGGGCTTTGTATGTCAGAGTGAGAATTTTGTGTTTAAGCCTGGAGGCAAGAGGAAGCCAGTGAAGGGATTGGCAGAGAGGTGCAGCAGGTGAATAGCGACATGTAAGGAAGATGAGCCTGGCAGATGCATTCATTATGGATTGTAAAGGAGCTAGGCGGCAGCTAGGGAGACCAGAGAGGATGGAGTTGCAGTAATCAAGGCGGGAAAGGATGAGAGACTGGATTAGAATCTTAGTTGTGTTTTGTGAAAGGAAATGTCTAATTTTAGAGATGTTTTTAAGGTGTAAGTGGCGGCAGGCTTTAGCCAAGGACTGAATGTGAGGAGTGAAAGAAAGATCGGAGTTAAGTGTGACCCCAAGACAATCGAGCATGTGGGGTAGGGGTAATGATGGAGTGATCAACAGTTATAGAGAAGTTGGGGGTGCAGGTTTTTGAAGAAGGGGGAAAATAAGGAGCTCAGTTTTGGAGAGATTTAGTTTAAGGTAGTGAGAGGACATTCAAGATGATATATGAGAAAGACAGTTAGTGACACGGGTTTTCAAGGAAGAAGATAGGTCTGGTGCAGAGAGGTAGATTTGAGTGTCATTGGCATTCAAATGGTATTGAAACCTATGGGACTTTATTAAGGAACCTAAAGATGATGTGTAGATTGAGAAGAGAAGGGGACCAAGGCCAGAGAAGGCTACACTAAAGGTACGATTAGACAGATAGAGAACCACGAGAGAGCTGTGTCACAAATGCTGAAGGATTGGAGGGTTTGGAGCAAAAGAGGGTGGTCAACAGAATCAAAAGCTGCAGACAGGTCAAGAAGGATAAACAGAGAGAAGTGCCCTTTGGATTTTGCTGTAAGTAGGTCACTGGTAACCTTAACAATTGCTGTCTAAGTGGAGTGGTGGGGGCGAAATCCAGATTGTTGTGGGTCAAGGAGGGAGTTTAGTGTAAGGAAATGGGATAGATGTACATATACTAGCTTTTTGAAAAGCTTCGAGGCAAGAGAGAGTAGGGAAATAGGGCAGTAGTTGGATGGGGAGGTTGGGTCGAGCGAACGTTTTTTGAGGATAGGTGTGACCAGTGTGTGTTTAAGAGATGAGGGAAATATACCAGTGTAGAGGGAGAGGTTGAAGATGTGTGTGAGTATAGGTGTAAGGGTAGAAGAGAGGGCGGGGAGAAGTTGTGAGGGGATGGGGTCTAGGGGACAGGTAGTGAGGTGAGAGGATAGTATAAGGGCAGAAACTTCATCCTCTGTAACAGGGGCAAAATAGATAAATGTATGGCTATAGGGGTTTTGGATGATAGTGAGGTTTTGAGGGGGTTTGAGACCGGTAGCATGTTCAGAGCTGATTTCATTTCTGATGGAGTCTATTTTGTTATTGAAGTAGCTGGCAAAATCTTGAGCTGAGAGAGAAGTTGTAGTACAATAAAGTCTTGAACCTCTGATGACATCACACTTATCCAGGTTCCAGAAGCCAAAGATAAAACTATTAGGATTCAATATTAAGGGCATAACTTTGGAATTAGTAGATTAGATCCATAGATAGGTACTAAAGTCCCTCCTTATCTAGCCGTTATCATAGGATTTCATCAAACAGCAACAGTATTGTAAGCACAGGTATATAAATATTTCTCCAAACTGAGACAGGATGTAATTTGACTTGACGTACGGGAAGTAGTCTTTGCGGAAAAGTTATTATATCTGAGATTTTCCGCTTCTACCTCCGTAGTTTTTTTTGGCTTCCCATATCGTTGCTGTGTAGTCTCCTGGGTCTGTGGGCAATGTGTCATGCCTTGGATATCGCTCCCCGCAAATTCATGTGCTAATTGAGCTGCCATCTCCACCATGATCGGCAGCCTCGTAGTGGGTTCCGGTGCAACCATGTCCAATAGGCAGATCAGTGACAGAGGTTTCTCCATATTACGGTAGGTAACAGCCGGGTAATCGATATAGGAATCGTGCACTACTTGGTTTTTGTCCGGTCGGTCACTACTTTAGCAGAAATCTCATGGCAGCGCAAAATTTCGGTCACCTCCTCCTTAATACGTGAGAGATGTGCACCCAAAAGTTCTGTTATTATACATCATAACTGCTCATCCATATTAAATTCTAGAAGGTAGTTGTGCTTCAGCACAAACAGCTTGATAGACTGACTATTTAGAGTAATGGGGTAAAGAAAGATATAGGCCGCTTCAAGGCCTCTGCTACGTATCTTCTTTATTCAGGTCTGCTTATTCCTATTGATATATCAAAAATCACATGTAATGCTTGTCACAGATCTTCTGAAACATATATGATTTGAAAGGTTTAGGAGAGATAACCAGCAGTTTTATCAGCTCCCATATTCGGACATAGCTTGAACAGCAGCTATCTTGGGCGATTGTTGGACTCGCCCCCCACATTGTTTTCTTTTTTCTTATATAACCCATGCTATGGTACAGAGCTCGCACAGCGAGGCAAAAGTATTCTTTTCTTTTTCTTTTCTATATATACTTGTAAACCAATAAAATTTGAATTAAAAAAAAAAGTAATAATTTCAAGTATATATTAAAATGTAAGTTATAGTGCATATTTATTACAACTGATAAATTAAACTCCATCTAAAATATCACTAACATTCCAGGTCTAACATCACCTTAATGTTATAGCCCTCTGTAGTTCAAATCAGAAGCAGATTTAATTTTCAAAATTTACTTCCATCTCCCTGCCCTGTCATGTGATAGTCATCAGTGAATCACAAAAAAGACTGCATAATCTGCTAATGGAAGTAAATTGCTGCCAGACCCAAAGGTAATGTTTCTTTACGGGGGATGGGGCGTCATTTAATTTTAGACCCAGGCAGCAAAATATTTTGAGCCAGCCCTGCTTAATATTTTAGTATCAATAGTATACAGCAGTGATGAGATATGTAGATAAGCTGCTGCATCCTTCAGTAAAAATATGTATCCACAGACATCAATCATTTTCAAATTTTGCTTGTTGTACACACAATCTTTACATGGTGACTCACTGGCATAGAAAGTGACTCAGGTGGGTGCTTACACTTGAATACAAATAGCACAACCCCATTAGATGGACATGGATGACACCAAAAGTAAAGTAATATCCTGATTGTATTTCCTTTAAAGGGACAGTCTACACCAGAATTTTTATTGTTTTAAAAGATAGATAATCCCTTTATTACCCATTCCCCAGTTTTGCATAACCAACACAGTTATAATAATATACTTTTAACCTCTGGGATTATCTTGTATCTAAGCCTCTGCAAACTGCCCCTTTTTTTCAGTTCTTTTGACAGACTTGCAGTTTAGCCAATTAGTGTCTGCTCCCAGATAACTTCACGTGCACGAGCACAGTGTTATCTATATGAAATATGTGAACTAACACTCTCTAGTGGTGAAAAACTGTTAAAATGCATTCTGAAAAGAGGTGGCCTTCAAGGTCTAAGAAATTAACATATGAACCTCCTAGGTTAAGCTTTCAACTAAGAATACATAGAGAACAAAGCAAAATTGGTGATAAAAGTAAATTGGAAAATCGTTTAAAATGACATGCTCTATCTGAATCATGAAAGTTTATTTTGGCCTAGACTGTCAGTTTAAATCAAAATAAAAAAAAATGAATTCTCTGATATCTGTAGAATTTATAGTTTGGAAAAAATGTACACTTTACTGTGGAAATGTGCTAACGACATGCACAAAGCACAGTGCTAACAGTTTATATTCTATATGACAATAAAGCTTCAGGACTCAATGCAGAATAACAATTAAAATAGGTTTATCAGTTGCACTCAGGAGTTGGCTATAATCACATTTTAGCAAAAAGTCATGTAGCTGTTAGTATGTTTATTCTGTTTTGGGTGAGTTCTTGTCCATCAGTGGTACTGGGAGCTGCCCTTATGGGGTAAATTTATCAAGCTACGGCAGACTGGGGCGTACATATGCACCCCTGTCCACCGCAGCTCGCCTCTGTCGGGCTGAATTCTGCTGCCAGAATTCAGCATTGCACAAGAACTCTATTTTGCGCTCTTGTGCAACGCCGCCCCCTGCCCATGCATAGCCAATCACGCTGTTGAGAAGAGGTTAGGAAAGCACTGCGGTCTTCATAAATAGAGAACCTGCAGTCGTAGGGGGGCTAAGTCTGGTGAAGCTTTTGATAAATCGACCCCTATATAGCTGACAATACAAAATCTGACTATAGTAATTAATTTTAATCAAGTATATATTTCTGGCTACTTTCAGTGTCCATTTATAAAAACATTAAAAGGATAATAAAGCCAAATTAAATTTGATTCAGCTAGAGCAAACCCTTTTCAATATTTCCCCATTTACTTCTATTTTTAATGTGCTTTGTTCTCTTGGTATCCTTTGTTTTAAAGGTCAGGAGCAGCAATTCACTACTGGAAACGAACTGCTGATTGGTAGCTGCACATATATGCCACATGTCATTGGCTCATCTGATCTGATCAACTAGTTACCAGTATTGCATTGCTGCTCCTTCAACAAAGAATGCCAAGAGAACAAAGCAAATTTGGCAATATAATTTCATTAACAAAAATGCTTCTAGTAAAAGTTATTACTGTTTTTTCTGAAACATAGGCGCATATCCTGTGAGGGCCGTGCACCAGTATTTAAACACTACACCTTCTCAGAGTGTAGGGTTGTCACCTGTCCCTTAAAATACAGAACACTTATAAGTTGCACATGCTGCAGGATGTGCAGGGAGGAATATAAATAGTGCTGTCCAGAAACACAATACATGTTCCTCCCTGCACACCCTGCAGCATGTGTAACTCATAAGGGCCCAGGAAAACATGGCTGAGGTGGCACCCCTAGTTAGAAGTGACTTGCATGACACAAATGTTGTCTACAGAAGCAATACACACCACTAGGGTTGCCACCTCAGCCATGTTTTCCTGGACACTTATGAGTTACACATGCTGCAGGGTGTGCAGGAAGGAACATGTATTGTGTTTCTGGACTGCACTATTTATATTCCTCCCTGCACACCCCGCAGCATGTGTAACTTATAAGTGTTCTGTAGTTTAAGGGACGAGTGGCAACCCTAGGCCGCCACCTCTCTGAGCAGACATTGTGTTTGAATACTGGCGCACAGGCTTCACAAGATATGTGCGTATGCCACTGAATAATAGTAAAAACTTTACTAAAGGCATATTTGCTAAGGGAAATATATTGCAAAAATGCTTATATTTCACATTGAAATGCACCTATGCACATTTCATTTTTGACCTTTCTATCCCTTTAATATAACAATGTTGGTTATGCAAAACAGGGGAATGGGCAATAAATGTATAATCTATCTTTTTAAACAATAACAATTGTTAACAAATGTCCCTTTAAAGGAAATGTTTTGCCAAACTGTAGCAAAAAATAAACTTTTAGGCAAACATAAAAGAAGCAAAAACACATTTTATTTGGAAAATATTTTTCCTATTCACATTTTGAATGAGGATTTCACAAGTTGGGTGAAAGTTATTACAAGCTTGTTGAAGAGGAATTGATTGCAATACCCACTAGTCACAGCTGCAGAGCTAAGGAAGATTCCTTTAATCACATAATAACATGCCCGGCTCTCAGGCATACATATTAATGATTCTTTTTCTTATTCTAAATACAATCTCGTTTAATATAAGGATTTTTTTTAAACATTCAGTATAGCTGACAATGCTCTATAAATCTAGAATTTCTACTGATAATATCAAAATTCATTTAAGCATTTAAATAGGCAGAAAGCAATTTTCTCCCTGAAATTTAGCTTGGGGGGAGTGCTATTTTTAAATTAATAGTGTTCTTCCAGCGCTGATCTAAAACATGGGCCATTCCAAATTAAAATAATACTGTTTAAACACTTTTGCAAATTAATTGTTAATTATTATTTGTTAATATTTAAACAAGTAATATAAATTGAAAAGTTACATCTGCATTTCAGGATAATCTGTGCTTTAAATGCATTATTATGTTTAGCTTTTATTTAAAGGGATTTGAACCTAAAAAAATATATATATTTTATGATACAGAGCATACAATTTTATAAAAGTTTCCAATTTGCTTCATTCTCATGATTTTCTTTGTTGAAGAGATACTAGGCGTCTGGAGCACTGCATGGCAGGAAATAGTGCTGTCATCTACTGATCTTGCAAATGGAGAACATTCTTACAAAACTGCTGCCACATAGTACACATGAACAGTCCTGAGCTTAAAGGGACAGTCAAGTAAAAAAAAACTTTCATGATTCAAATAGGGCATGTAATTTTAAACAACTTTCCAATTTACTTTTATCACCAATTTTGCTTTTTTTTCTCTTGGTATTCTTAGTTGAAAGCTAAACCTAGGTGGTTCATATGCTAATTTCTTAGACCTTGAAGGCCGCCTCTAACCTAAATGCATTTTGATCATTTTTCACCACTAGAGGGCATTAGTTTATGTGTTTCATATAGATAACATTGAGCTCATGCACATGAATTTACCATGGAGTCAGCTCTGATTGGCTAAAATGCAAGTCTGTCAAAAGAACTGAAATAAGGGGGCAGTTTGCAGAGGCTTAGATACAAGGTAATTACAAAGGTAAAACGTGTATAATTATAACTGTGTTGGTTATGCAAAACTGGGGAATTGGTAATTAAAGGGACAGTCTAGGCCAAAATAAACTTTCATGATTCAGATAGAGCATGTAATTTTAAACAATTTTCCAATTTACTTTTATCATCAATTTTGCTTTGTTCTCTTGGTATTCTTAGTTGAAAGCTTAATCTAGGAGGTTCATATGCTAATTTCTTAGACCTTGAAGGCCACCTCTTTTCAGAATGCATTTTAAAAGTTTTCCCCACTAGAGGGTGTTAGTTCACAAATTTCATATAGATAACACTGTGCTCGTGCACGTGAAGTTATCTGGGAGCAGGCACTGATTGGCTAAACTGCAAGTCTGTCAAAAGAACTGAAATAAAGGGTCAGTTTGCAGAGGCTTAGATACAAGATAATCACAGAGGTTAAAAGTATATTATTATAACTGTGTTGGTTATGCAAAACTGGGAAATGGGTAATAAGAGAATTATCTATCTTTTAAAACAACAAAAATTCTGGTGTTGACTGTCCCTTTAAGTCCCTACTTTTCAACAAAAGATACCATGAGAGCAAAGGAAATTTGACAATAGAAGTAAATCAAAAAATTAAAATTGCATGCTCTATCTGAAACAAGAAAGAGCATTGTTGACATTCATGTCCTTTGAAAGTTTAATATCTCTTCTAAAAAAGGCATTATATATTGTAAATGCTTATTTAGACAGGGTGTGCATTTTGCTATTTTAATAAATCATGCACATTTTATGAATTTTTCTATTAGAAACAAATTATTCTGAAATCAAGTCCCAAGATGTTTAGCTGTCAAAAAAAGAGACACTCAAGTTGAAACTGTATAGCACATCAGTACATTTCAGTTTTGATTTGAAACATTTTTGCAATATACATGTTTGAGCAAAAACTTGTTAAAATATGTCTCACAATTGCACAGGAAATACATATAGATACACTTTTTAGATGTATATACAGATATTAACATATAAATATATATGTGTATATATTCATAAACATATATATTTACATTTGCTGCTCCCTTCACTGTGCTAGTTCTTAAAAGGGACACTCAGGTTTTATTACATTTTCATGATTCAGATACAGCATGTATTTTTAAACAACTTTACAATTTACTTCCATTAAAAAAAATGTGCACAGTCTTTTATATTTACACTTTTTGAGTCACCAGCTCCTACTGAGCATGTGCAAGAACTCAGACTATACGTATATGCATTTGTGATTGGCTGATTGCTATCACATGGTACAGGGGGAGTGGAAATATACATAACTTTGAAATGTGTTAGAAAAGAATCTACTACTCATTTGAAATTCAGAGTAAATGTTTTTGTATTGTCTTGTTATCTTGCATTTGTTGATTATGCAAATCTACTGTGTTTACTGGTCCTTTAATGCCTTGTCTGACAGCATCAGAACGAGACTCCCATTGGAGCCTATGGAAGCACGCTATCGTGAGCGCAATGCTTCCGTGCAATGTTTGCATTGCACCTCATTAATAATACCAGCGCACATTTGCATGCCCTGGCATTACGAAGTTTAGCGCAAATATTGCTTTTGTGGAAGCAATATTTTGCACTTAATTTATAATCTAGTCGTAAATGTCTTGTGCTCTGTAAAAGTTTCTACCAAAAGTTGTTTTTGTTTTTTTAATTAAGTACTTTATTTAAAAAAATATGCTTTGATCAAATGCAAATTTGCAATTCAAATCCTACCAAAATGTAATTTTACTATCTGAAGAGGAGTCTTTATGTAGCTGGCATTTCTTGTGATTGTAACTTCACGAAATTAGGCACAAACATGACCAAGCAGCAATTGCAAGACAATATTTACCCTAAAATGTATAATTATTTTGAGAAATGTTATTATAATTGTAGACGTTTCCGACGCTAAACACATTCATAGCAGACTGTTTTGTTTTGCTACAGTCTTACTGTAAGTATGTGTTTTTCTTACTATGGTAACTGTGGTTACAGGAATGTGTGTGGGTCACTCATATTTGAACATGTCTGGGATGTATGGAATGTTTTGACTTTAGGGTGTGAATCCCTAAGAAGGAACTTGTGAGTAAGAAAAGCCACAGCTAAATTGGATTGGATCAAATAACAATAGATATTAAAGGGACATTAAACTCACATTTATTTTTTCATATTCAGATAGAGAATACAATTTTAAACAACATTCCAATTTGCTTATATTATCTAATTTGCTTCATTCTTTAGATATCCTTTGTTTAAGAAACAGCAATGCACATGGGTGAGCCAATCACATGAAGCATCTATGTGCAGCCACCAATCAGCAGCGTCTGAGCCTATCTAATATGCTTTTCAGCAAAGAAATTTAAGAGAATTAAGCAAATTAGATAATAGAAGTAAGAATGTTGCTTAAAATTGCATACACTTTCTAA
>NC_069502.1:709855194-709915194 GCF_027579735.1 Bombina bombina
CCCTAACCTTTCGCCACCTCTCGGACGAGACCGGGGAGATTGACAGCTCCCGCCTGCGCGTGATTGGCTGTGCGTGTGCATGGGGCGGGATTGCATGCGAGCGCAAAATAGCACGCATGTGCAATGCTGAATTCTGGCAGCAGAATTCAGCCCGCCAGAGGCGAGCTGTGGCGGACAGGTGCGCATATGTGCACCCCTGGCTGCCGCAGCATGATAAATCGACCCCTTAATGTTCTTAGAATGGAAGTTCTTGCACCACTATCGTTATAATCCCATACCATAACTGGTGGGTAGATAAACTAACAGATCTTTAGAATATATATAATTTTATTATTTATTATTAATATTTATTAATTTATTTATAAAATATTTTACCAGGAAGGATACATTGAGATTTCTCTTGTTTTCAAGTATGTCCTGGGTCCACAAAACATTGCATTGATACAATAGGGTACAATAAAATACAAAAACAATAATAATACACGCTATATACAAAATTTAACATAGAACAGGTAGGAAATATATAATCAACCATGACAGGTGCATTCTGGTTTGAGATATGTAGAGAGGGATCTCTTAAAGGATATTAGGCTTGGGGAAGGTTTGAAAGTGTGAGGGAGGTCGTTCCATAATTGTGGTGCTCTGTAGGAAAAGGAGGATCGAGCTGCTTTCTTTTTGTATTGAGGCAAACTAAATAATGTGCTGGTATTGGATCGGAGGTGATAGGAGGTGGGAACAGCCGGGGAGAGCATTCTGCTCAGGTAGGGTGGGAGCTTCCCAGAAAGGCTCTTAAACACAAGGCTGGAAAGATGGAGGGTGCGTCTGGATTCCAGCGACAGCCAGTTTAGTTTTTTTAGCATGTTACAATGGTGGGTCATCTAGTTCTGTTCTTTTCCTTAAACTGTCAATATTTTACCAGATAATTTTTTTAATAGCTGCCTCTATTCAAGAATCATAGTGAGAGTTTGCCAACACATTATCAGCAAATGCACTTCATTCTCTTGGTATCCTTTGCTGAAAAGCATACCTGGGTAGGCCCAGGAACAGCAATTCACTACTTAGAGCTAGCTGGTGATTGGTGGCTACATAAATGTGCCTATTGTCATGGGCTCACTGTACATATTCAACTAGGTCCAAATGCATTGCTGTTCTGGAGCTGATTTTAGCTATGTGTTTATCCTTTTGCAGGGGTTAAACACATATTTATGTACAAGCAATAGTGCAATAATAAAATGCTCTAATACATTAGAGCATTGTCTTCTTTACATTTGTATACCCCTTTAATCTATGTCAATACCGCCATTTATTCACAATCTAACAATCAAAACAGCATTCACAAAGCAGCATAATCAACTCCCATGTCTACCATTCCTGACTGGTCATAGATGTTGGCTAGGACGCTGGACATTTTGCTCTCTCTTCACATCAATGTTATAAATATTGTTTTAAATATCTTGTGAAATATCATTAGATTTCATGGAGCATGACAAAAGGACTGGTTATATTACATCACTGCATTGATACAAAGTATTTTACATTGTATTATATTGCACTATATTATGTTACAGAAATGTTACATTATTATACAGTATATCAATTGACAAGGAAGACATAATATATAAGGGTAAAAAACAGCTCACAATTTAGAAGGAAGTACTTGAGTAATTCAATAGGGGTGGATAGCATTTTTTTGTGGTTGGGGGTAGTATAATCTCTAAGGACACATTTTGTGAGCGGCCCAGCAGTGAAACAGTTATTTAGGGAACCACACCCTGCAGCTAGCAAACACTACACAATGCAGACAGCAAGGTATACTGTTTCACTGCTGGGCGCTCACAAAATGTGGTTTTAGAGCGAACACTGGTTGGGATCAAAAGTAAGAAATTAAGAAGAAATGTGATGTTATCTATTCAAAAATCATGCAAACTGGCTGGTTTTCACCAAAACACACTTATGAACATTTTAAAGCATTTCTTATGATGTTCCTGATTTCACCAGATGTGTAATTAATTGGATAAAAACATGGCTTGTGTTTTCAAGTGTTCCCCAGACATATTGGGCAAGATTACGAGTTGAACAATCTATAAGTGGTTTATTGTGGGTGTTTGCGCTCGTCTGGCTTATCTCTAGTATTACGAGTTGAAAATGTATAACCAATACAAGTTATCTAAAGAATTCCGCTCTGTCACACATTTATTGACATAACTACATCTTCTCTGATGTTGCTGAAAAAATGTTTCAAAATGTAATTTACATGAAGGTTTAGAAGTTTTCTGTTACTCTGACATCTTTGAAATGTTGCAGTGACATTGAAGTCAAAGGTTATGGGTTAAGTTTGGGGTTAGGATAAGGTGTAGTGTTGTATTTAAGATCTGCACAGAAAAGGAGTCAGTGTTCCATAAAAAGCTTTGATCTTATTGTGTTCTTTTGATGTGCCCGATTTCATCACCAACATTTCAATAATATACACTAGAATGGAAACTTGCACGTGAGACCGGAAAGAGAAAAAAGAAAGATCAGGAGGCAATAGAGTGAAATAAAAGTAAACTGGTAAATATACCAGAATTCAGGAATATCACAGTTGTTGTCACTTTATGTTTTTTACAGGAAATGATCAAAATATAATTCCCATTAAAAAATAATAATTATGCAATGTCCATTAGTTATTTATATTGCTTGATTTTCCTGTAATTTAACCCTGCACTGTATAGAATTTGCAGCATTCTACACAGCAATTTCTTGATAACAGCAGGGACTATTTTCAGTGTGTCACTTACTAGACACAGCAGTTTAGCTAAGATAAACATATGCAAGAGGCTTTTCAAGGAGTCTGCACTTGTACTGCAAAACCATGAAAATTTCCTTTAGGGCTTTGCTCCAAAGAGTTTACAATCTACGTTATATGTTCAGATAATAAATAGGTTCCCTTTAATTTCCCTTCAAAAATCATGCAAACTGGCTGGTTTTCACTAAAACACACTCCTCTTATGATGTTCCTGATTTCACCAGATGTGTAATTAATTGGATAAAAACATGGCTTGTGTTTTTCAAGTGTTCCTCAGACATACTGGACAAGATTACTAGTTGAGCAATCGATAAGCGGTTTATTGTGGGTGTTTGCGCTTGTTGGGCTTATCGCTGGAATAACAAGTTCGCTTGAGCACAATTGCGATTTACTCTGGAATGATTACCATGACTTTTCTTTTTCTATTGACTTCTAAGGTGGAATACGTGAAGGTGCACGTGATTTTCAAAGTTTTTGTGCTCTTCCGGTTAGTTGCAAGTTTATTTTTAACTCATAATAGGAGGAGCGCAAGCTGATGCCCGCAAAAGGACAAACTTCTAGCGCAGTTAGCACTCTAGCAGGAGCGTTTTATTATGGCGCCACTTGTAATCTGGCCCATTGTAAGCGTATTGTGGAAAACTGCAATTAAAAAAAAGACAAAGAAAAAACAAAACGCAATAGTCTAATCAAATTATCAAAACATGCTACAAAAGTTCTCATCACCAACAATTACAAATAACAGAGGCATAAAATTAGCTATTTAAAAGGGAAAATAAAGTAAAAATTTAACTTTATGATTCATATAAAGCAACTTTCCAAGCTACTTCTATTATCAAATCTGCTTAGTTGGTATTTGGTAAGAATACTTGGTATTCTTTGTTGAAGAGTAAACCTAGGTAGGTTGATAGGAGCTAAGGATCATACATGTGTATTTAGCACTTTATGGCAACAATGTTTGCAACAATATATATGCTATAAACATTGTTGCAAGGTGGCTAAAAACACGTGCATGATCCTAAGCTCAGCTAGGATAACTATTAAACATACCAAGGATACAAAGAGAACAAAGCACAATTAATAATATAAGTAAATTGAAAAGTTGTTTAAAATGTCACGCTCTATCCACACCATGGCCCCAATTTATCAAAGGTCTTGCGGACCTGATCCGACACTGCGGATCAGGTCCGCAAGACCTCGCTAAATGCGGAGAGCAATACGCTCTCCGCATTTAACATCTCACAAGAGCTGCTGGTGCAACACCGCCCCCTGCAGACTCGCGGCCAATCGGCCGCCAGCAGGGAGGTGTCAGTCAACCCAATCGTATTCGATCGGGTTGATTTCCGGCGATTCCTGTCCGCCTGCTCAGAGCAGGCGGACAGGGTTATGGAGCAGCGGTCTTTAGATCGCTGCTCCATAAGTCGTGTTTCTGGCGAGTCTGAAGACTCGCCAGAAACACGGCCCTTCAAGCTCCGTACGGAGCTTGATAAATGGGCCTGCATATGTTTAATTTTGATTTTACTGTCCCTTTAACAATTTTTTTCTAAAATATATTTCCATAACAAATCATTTTTGCTATGCGTAAAAATCAACCAATACAAACCCATTCACTTGAAGGACACGTGTTGATGTTCTTTTATATTTAGTATTTATAATTATAGAGTTGCAGAACATGTCTAACCTAAGGCTTAGGGACACGATGATGTCATCCAATGTCTTACGTCTAAAAAAAAGTTTAATAACTATTTTTGATGAATTATTAAATGAATTAACTTAGCATAAATATGTTATACATATCACAGTATAGTAATGCTTCTGTCACATTTATGACATCACACAGATGCTTCTATCACATTCATGACATCACACAGTCATTGTAATACAATAATAACTATATTCCATAACACCATAACAGCCTCAACACATTTATTAATAATACAGGATAAGCACATTAAAATAATTTTAAACACAATTCAATATAGCTGTGCTTACATTACTGTATTTTTGCTCCACCCTTTGAGATCAGTACCATTGGGGCATTTCTAAAAAATCAGTTACATCTGTATCTGTCTGTCTGTTCATCTGTCTGTCTCTATCTATCTGTTTGACTGTCTGTCTATGAACTTTTACAGAAGACAAATGCAAATGAATCCAGACACTTCTGCCTAGTCTTATTCCCTTGTACTATGGGACAATTAAACAGACCAGGGCATTGTAGACAAGTGAATTGTTCCATTGTGCCCACCACAGATGCATATGCAGCCTTAGATTGATGAGTACACACTGAGTGACAGGCGTATGCACCATGGGCTCTCTCAGACTAGGAGCTTAAAAAAAATAATTAAAGGGACACGTCTACACAAGAATTTTTATGGTATTAAAAAGCAGTTTTGCATAATCAACACATTTACGTTATTATACTTTTTACCTTTGTGATAACCTTGTATCAAAGCCTCTGCAGACTGCCCCCGTATTTCAGTTCTTTTGACAGACTTGCATTTTAGCCAATCAGTGCTGACTCCTAGGTAACTCCAAGGGGTGTGAGCACAATGTTATCTATATGACACACATGAACTAACACCCTCTAGTAGTGAAAAAACTGTCAAAATGCATTCAGATAAGAGGTGGCCTTCAAGGTCTAAGAAATTAGCATGTGGGCCTACCTAGGTTTAACTTTTAACTAAGAATACCAAGAGAACAAAGCAAAATTGGTGATAAAAGTAAATTGGAAAGTTGTTTAAAATTGCATACACTATTTGAACCATGAAAGATTATTTTGGACTATACTGTCACTTTAATGGTTCCATTGCAATGTATTCTGGGGCTATAGAACCCTAGAAGACCTTCACTGATATGTAACTTTAAGTGTCTTTCTTTCCTTTCAAATGATCATTAAGACATTATTTCACTGCCTACTTTTATTGAATAATACATAGTACTGTTAATGTATAAATGCCTGAGCTTTATTTTAACCATATTTAATCTATTTTTTTTTTACACAATAAATAATGTATGTGTTCTTTGTGATGCATGTGTAAATGAGGATGATATGAGCCAAACTATGATATAATACTTTCTCCAGTGTTTCTAGCACAAAATTTCATAACTTTATGTACAGATTCATTTTAAGGACTGTTATGGTAAAGCTATGTTCCAAGATGTTATTTTTTCATTAAAGGGACAGTGTACATTTTCTCCAATTTAGTGCTCCCAGTGATCAATTTTACTTACTGGAGAGTATTAAAGGGATACTAAACCCATTTTTTTTCTTTCATGATTCAGATAGAGCATGCAATTTTAAGCAACTATTTTTTCATTCGTTCTCTTGCTATCTTTATTTGAAAAAGCAGAAATCTAAGCTAAGGAGCCAGCCCATTTTAGTTCAGCACTTTGGGTAGTGCTTGCTGATTGGTGGATATATTTAGCCTGTTTAAAATAGCCTGTTAATAAAAACTTACAGTATAGGGTGGGATATCTGCTAATTCAAATGTCAACACTCTAGCAGGTGAAATGGATCATTAGAATCAATTTAAAGAGGAAGAAAAAAAATATAGTAAACTGTCCCTTTACTATGTTTTACTGTTTATTTACTGTCATTATTTTACATTTCAATATTCTTCACATAGGAGAAAATGTTATTTGTATTTTTAAATAGATAATCCTATATATATCTGTATATACCTGTACCTATGTATATTCATATAGATAGATGTACAGGTATAGATATATATTTTAAAAATTATATATACTGTATATATATATATATATATATATATATATATAAATAAATAAATAAAAAGAACATTTTCTTCTTTGTGAAGAACATTGGAACGCAAAATATGAATAACTCACATTGGGTTGAGCGCACTTGGTCTAACACGGTGTCGGGTTAGCACACGAGCAATATGTGTTTGTTTTTTTTAGCAACATGCTTGATTAAAGTTGATGGAGAGTTAGCATGGTCGCAATATCCAAAGTTTTGAGGTTAGCGTGCGTTTCTTTCTATCGCAATTTTTAATTTCAACTTGTAAACGTTCAAAGTTTGCTTCCACCAGTGTTTGCGCTCTAGTGAAAGCACTAAATAGTGTTCCACTTGTAATCTGCTCTATGTGCTTCTATTGACTGTTTTATTAGCAGAAGAGTATAAAATAAATGGGAAGTTGCTCCTTTATGTTTATTTTTGTATATTAAATAGTTGTGTCTGCTGATTGAAGCCTCAATCCATTGCTCTGAAGAACTTGCCCATATACATGGGCTGAGCCTGAAGAAAAAAGCATATTGCCTAATCTTAAATATCTTATATATCTCTCTATACGTTATGCCTCCTTATCTATCTGACTTAACACAAGCACCAATACTCAAAGAGAGCAATTGAAAAGAAAAATGCTAATACTTATCTCTTGTCTGAGAACTTGATTGCTGCTTGCTGACTTTTGTTTCCACAGCTTTTCTATAAAGCACAGTAAAGTATTCATAATTTCAGTATAGGTGGTGGTTCCAAAGCAGACATTTTAAATTACAAAATAAAAGTAAGGAATCTATATGTAAATAAATGAATACACTCCAGCATGTAAAACAGATAGGGACAGATTACAAATGGAGCACTAATTAATGCGCCCGCTTAAGTGTTAATTGCGATAGACGTAAGCTTTTTGCACTCGTCAAGTTACGCTCGTATTGTGAGTTGAAAGTAAACAGTTTTCACATGCGCACTAACACGTTGAGCGCAAAAAGCCAAATGTAGAGTATTGCATGTACGTTCATATATTCCCCCATAGAAGTAAATTGAAAAAAAGTGGGGAAATAAACACGTTACTCTTGAACATACCCGATCGCATATTCTCATTTGTGCTAACAGACATAAAAATAGGTATATTTCACATTCCAATGTTCTTCATGTAGAAGAATATGTTCTATTTATTCATAAATACATATTTCTAGATACATCCTTTTTTTTTTTGGTACAATATATATCTATATCTAAATATATATAGATGATTATATATATGCATAGATATATACTATATAAATATATATATATATATATACACATATACACAGTATATATATATATATATATATATATATATATATATATATATATATATATATATAGCAATATCTGTTTAGAAAAACTTAGAACATATTCTGCTATGTTCACAACATTGGAATGTGAAAATTTTAAAGTAAATATACACTATAACACTTTATTAAATATACATATTGCATAAATATGTTTTTACATGTTTTCATCTACTTAAATAAATACATATGTATACATATATACAAATATATCAAAATTCATTAAAATTATGGTGGAGATAAAAGTCCGAGATTAAAATCCCTTATGTCTCAAAAGTAAATCAATATAAATTGTTGCATAGGAAATTAGCACATCTAGACAAGTATCCCCGCTTGCTGGGTAAAAACAAGCGGGGACACTTGCCCAGATGTGCTAATTTCCTATTCAATAATTTATATTGATTTTTAAATATATCTATATACATATACATCATAAGACATGTATATGTTTGTATCTCAATGTTTAAAGCCCTTGCCTGCGTTGTTTTTCTAACACCTGAGCTCAGTTAACCAGAGCTCTAAAGTTGCGGTAATAATTGTAGAGTAAATCAGGATTACGCTAAATCAATCATGTTTACTTTCAACTCGTAACACCAGTGCAAAACCCCACAATAAAAATCCTTATCGCTTGCATGCAAATATTTGCACTCCACTCGCAATCTGACCCATAATTGAGAATACATTAAAGCAGACAAATATTTACAGTACAATATCCCTTTAAATCTGTACTTGGTGAGGGATCAAACCAAATTTGCAAAGTAGAGTGTGTTTGTACAGTTTTTCTTATCAGATAAATTAACCTGAAAGCCCATTATAAACAAATAGACCATTATCTCACCTTAGAAACACTCTTAAAGAGAGTGTGTATACAGGCATAATTGTTACAGGTACGCAAACAAATACAGAGGATATATAAAATATCATTAGATATCTCAGCTGTACCCCTTCCATTTTATGTTTGCATTTCCATAGCATACCTAGCAAGCTTGAATGGTTCCATTTGTTTATAACACTAATTAGTAGATATGAAAAAGAATGTAAATGTATTGTAACAGTTTATAGGAGGTGCTGTTGTATGGGAATTAAGAACATATGGTTGTGTCCAGTTAAAACCAAGTTACCAAGTCAGGGCACATTAGTAGAGTTTACTTAGAGTTCACTTAGTGTCTGTAAACAAACATAAAATTGGTTTACTGAAAGCATGACATTTTAAAGGGAATCCTGACATTCAAGACCCTCAATAATACTGCTCTCTCCCGTATCTCAGACACTGTCTCCATAAACTCTTCCTCCCGTTCCTTTAGCTCTGCTCATGACTGCCTTCTCTCCTCTTGTTACCTCATCTCATTCCTGTCTACAGGACTTCTCCAGAATGGTCCCTATTTTGTGAAACTCTCTGCCTTGCTCCACAAGACTCTCCCCTAGTTTTCAAAGTTTTAAGCGCTCCTTAAAGACTCGACTGCTCAGGGATGCTGTATATATACACTAATATTTTATTACCTCGGTTCCTCTTCTCCTTTTTTCATCCCCTGAACCTCCTTAGCATGTAAACCTATGAGCCAATCTGTTTTTTAGATCACCTGTATGAGAGTGGATTTACAACAGTACAACTTTTGGCAGGGCCCTCTACCCATTTGTCTCCTTTATATGCTACCTTGCATATCATACCCATGTTTTGGAACCCGAAGGCCCTCTATACAAATAAATCATAATAATATTAGAAATATACCTCTCCCCTTAACTGGGTAGTTAGTAAATAGTTAATGACTATTTACTAACTAGTCTACCTAGTTAAAATAAATACAAACTTACCTGTGAAATAAAAATAAAACCTAAGATAGCTACAATATAACTATTAGTTATATAGTAGCTAGCTTAGGTTTTATTTCACAGATAAGTATGTATTTAATTTTAAATAGGAATTATTTAGGTAATAATTGTAAGGTTTATTTAGATTTATTTTAATTATATTTAAGTTAGGGGGTGTTAGGGTTAGACTTAGGCTTATGGTTACATTAGGGTTATGCTTAGGGTTAGGATTAGGTTTAGGGGTTAATATATTTATTTAGTGTTAGTGATGTTGGAGGCCAGAGGTTTAGGGGTTAATAACTTTAGTATAGTGGTGGCAGATTAGGGGTTAATATTTTTATTTAGGTGGCGGCGATGTTAAGGGCGGCAGATTAGGGTTTAATAACATTATGTAGGTTGCGGCGATGTTGGGGGCAGCAGATTAGGGGTGTTTAGACGTGGTTTTTATGTTAGGGTGTTAGGTTTAAACATAACTTTTTTTTCCCCATAGACATCAATGGGGCTGCGTTACTGAGCTTTTGTTTCCACGATCACAGGTGTTAGGCTTTTTTTTTGCCGGCTCTCCTCATTGATGTCTATGGGGAAATCGTGCACAAGCATGTCAAAGCAGCGCTTGTATTTTGGTGCGGTATGGAGCTCAACGCCACCATATCGCCCACACAAGCCTGCTTTTTGTAAAACTGTAATAGCAGCGCTATAGGTAGGTGAAATAACGCCGCTTTTGTGGCGGTCGTTAATTTCCCTATAGCGCTGAAAACTCGTAATCTAGCTGTTAGATAGCAAATTGTTCATGTGTGCTAACCCGACACCATGTTAAACCTAAAGCATGCAACCCGAAGTGCATTTCACATATTTTATATTCCTATGTTCATTACATTGAAATTATTATTGTTTTAATATAAATGTGTGTATATATATATATATATATATATATATATATATACTAGTCCAGTGACGTGCAGTGACGTCAGAGGTTGGTGAGGCAGTGGCTAGGATACGCCTTCATTCTTTAGATATCCTTTGTTGAAGAAATAGCAATGCACATGGGTGAGCCAATCACATGAGGTATCTATGTGCAGCCACCAATCAGCAGCTACTGAGCATATTTAGATATGATTTTCAACAAAGGACATCAAAAGAATGAAGAAAATTAGATATTAGATGTAAATTGGAAAGTTATTTAAATTTGCATATGGGTTTCATATGGGTTTCATGTCCCTTTAAATGGTGTCTTGGAAAACTGGTCAACTTAGTAAACATCTGATATTAGTCTAAAAGGATTGTAACAGAAACTCTTGCCAGATAACACAATGCTTGCTCTGATTATGAGATCTAGAAATCCATGCCCATTAAAATATGTTTAAAACATACTTTTTACGTTAATGCTGCAAATTATGCTTATAGATTCTTTCATTACATAAGGGATGAGAGAGTCAGAAGGGGAGGAAGAGAGACAGAGAGAGAAAGAGACCATGGGGAGAACAACACATAAGGAGAGAGATGGATAGAGAGAGACACACACACACACACACAAGGGGGGACCACTGCATTTTAAAGTAATAAAACAGCAGAGCTACAGAGAGTTCAGAAAATTAGTCTATAATTTAGTGTGAAGTACAGAAGCAAGCTGCTAAGTTAGTGGGTGTAAAGTTTGAGTAAACAAAATACAAAAACGACCCTGCTGTAAAAGAGTAAAAAACACTAAACCACATTCATTAAATTATCATTTTCACTAACAGAATCCCTTACAGTAAAATCTTACTTCAATAAGATGTGGCTGAACAGAAACATTGCTCTCTGTGCCTCTCTCTTCCTGCTCTGTAAGGATTCAGGAAGTGACAGTGGCACATTCCACTGCACTTAGAGGGGAAGAACAGAACTCTCTTTTTCACTTTAGCAAAGCTAGCAGGTTCACAGGACAGCAACAAAATATATGAAAGTTGTTTTTTTCCGTTTTTGTTTTGTTTTATATGATTTAACATCCAGCCCCAACCCTATGTTTCACTTACTAATGCCTCTCGCTGGATTGGTTCAGCCCAAATAGGACTGCCTCAAATAAAGCACTTATGGGCCATGCAATGATCTTAATCACTGTCATCCAGTAGATGGCGCAGCATGTTGTGTAATGGTGGGCAGACCTGCTTGTGCCTCTCCATTGCACAACATCTAGCTGTGAAAAAAAATGCTGGGGAAAAAAAATTACAATTTTTTTTTTAAAGCCAATAAAAAATATATATTTTTGCCCATATGAAAGGTGAAGCACTGCCTCACCTGCCTCTAGTGACTGCACATCACTGTACTAGTCCTAGTCCTAAAACCCGTTCACACGGGCCATTTTTTGCAGTACCGCGGTCCCACCCCTTGTTCTTTCTCCCCCTCTCTTTTGTGCTCTCTCACCCTCTCTTTTGTGCTCTCTCCCCCTCTCTTTTGAGCTCTCTCCACCTCTCTTTTGCTCTCTCTCCCCCTCTCTTTTGTGCTCTCTCCCCCTCTTTTTTGTGCTCTCTCCCCCTCTCTTTTGCGCTCTCTCCCCCTCTCTTTTGTGCTCTCTCTCGCTCCACCTCTCTTTTGCTCTCTCTCTCCCCCTCTCTTTTTCTCCCTCTCTCCCCCTCTCTTTTTGCTTTTTCTCCCCCCCCTCTCTTTTGCTCTCTCTCCCCCTCTCTTTTGCACTTTCTCACCCCCCTCTCTTTTATGCTCTCTCTCCCCCTCTTTTTTGCGCTCTCTCTCTCTTTTGCGCTCACTCCCCCCCTCTTTTGCGTGCTCTCTCCCCCTCTCTCTTTTTGCGCACTCTCTCTCTCCCCCTCTCTTTTGTGCTCTCTCTCCCTCCTCTCTTTTATGCTCTCTCCCCCCTCTCTTTTGCGTTTTCTCTCTTTTGTGCTCTCTCTCTTTCCCTCTCTTTTGCGCTCTCTCTCCCCCCTCTCTTTTGTGCTCTCTCCCCCCTCTCTTTTGCACTCTCTCTCTCCCCCCTCGCTTTTGCTCTGTCTCTATCTCCTTTTTTTGCTCTCTCTCTCCATCCCTCTCTTTTGCTCTTTCTCTCCATCCCTCTCTTTTGCTCTCTCTCTCCCACCTCTCTTTTGCTCTCTCTCTCCCCCCTCTCTTTTGCTCTGTCTCTCTCTCCATCCCTCTCATTTGCCCTCTCTCTCTCCCCCTCTCTATTGCTCTTTCTCCCCCTCTCTATTGCTCTCTCCCCCCCCCTCTCTTTTGCTCTCTCTCCCCCCTCTCTTTTTCTCTCTCCCCCTCTCTATTGCTCTCTCTCCCCCCTCTCTTTTGCTCTCTCTCCCCCTCTCTTTTTCTCTCTCTTCCCTCTATTCTGCTCTTTCCCCTCTCTTTTGCTCTTTCCCCTCTCTTTTGCTCTCTCCCCCCTCTCTTCTGCACTTCCCCCTCTTTAGCTCTTTCCTATCTCTTTTTGTCTCTCCCTCTCACTTTCTATTTCTCTCCCCTCTGTCATGCTGACCGCGCCCAGCCACGCCCTCGTCACGCCCCCGACCATGCCGGTCACGCTCACGCTCCCACCCGTCCACTCCCACTTTCACCGCAAACACCAGCATGGATTGCCGGTAAGGCCAGGTGTGTTTGTCCTCGTGCTGTCTCTACTATATATATAATGTTAATGTAAAATATATATTTATAACTACATATCTATATGAATATATACAGGTATAGATATATACAGATATATGAATATCTATTTAAAAATATAAAGAACATTTTCCACTATGTGAAGAAAATTGGAATATTAAATATTTAAAATAACTACACAGTAAAGCACAATATTAAATATTATTGTAGAATTATTGTTTAGACATTTATGGGTTGTTTGGTGCTACTTTTATTTTAGCCCTAACTCTTTAAGGAAGGACTTCAGTCGCGCTAACCCGATTCGTGTTAAATTACTTTCAACTTGTATTATGCGCGCATATCAATTCTTCTGCGATAATTCAATATTGTGCGTGCACTACTGTTAGCGTGACACTTACTTGTTTTGATGATCTTGATGATGAATAAAATAAAGGTTATATAAATTTTAAAAGAAGAATTTAAAACTGAATTTTTGTTCAAACTACAGCTGCTATACATATTTCAACACTTATTCACAGGTTTACTCAGAAAGATGTCCAAGTGTGTGGTCTAATGTGTAATGAACCTCATTACATCTAATAAATTAGAGCAGCAAAAGTGTGCAAAGCTGTCCTACTGGCAGTCTCATCATCACTCCAAAGCTGCCTCATTTATATTGTAATCTGCTCTGGCTATTCAAGTGCGAAAACTTGCTAATAATCCAAATGTCAGAAGAAATGAAGACATAAACTTTATTGCAATTAAAAATTCTATTATTTATTGTAAATGAAGTCAAATCATTACATCCAATTGTATAGTTATACCCACAGGTAGGGTCTAATAATAATCAGCAAGACCAGTTAAAATCTATCTATCTATCTATCTATCTATCATCTATCTATCTATCTATCATCTATCTCTGCTATATATTCTATATGTTCAAAAGCTACTCTTTCATTTCCAGTTTCCATGATATATGCTTGTACACTATATGGCCAAAAGTATGTGGACAGCCCTATTAATTATTGAGTTCAGGTGTTTCAGACATTGCTAATAACAACTGCATAAAAACCAGCACATAGCCATGAAATCTCCAGACAAACATTGGCAGTACAATGTGTTGTACCCGAAGAACTCAATGACTGTCATTGAATTGTAATGCAGATTTGGGAGCATAATATTACCTTGTTCCAGATGTTAGCGATGTCACAGCAGACACACTATTATTTGGGAGCATAATATTACCTTATTCCAGATGTTAGCGATGTCACAGCAGGCACACTATTATTTGGGAGCATAATATTACCTTATTCCAGATGTTAGTGATGTCACAGCAGGCACACTATTATTTGGGAGCATAATATTACCTTATTCCAGATGTTAGTGATGTCACAGCAGGCACACTATTATTTGGGAGCATAATATTACCTTATTCCAGATGTTAGTGATGTCACAGCAGGCACACTATTATTTGGGAGCATAATATTACCTTGTTCCAGATGTTAGTGATGTCACAGC
Source organism: Bombina bombina (assembly GCF_027579735.1). Taxonomy (NCBI): domain Eukaryota; kingdom Metazoa; phylum Chordata; class Amphibia; order Anura; family Bombinatoridae; genus Bombina; species Bombina bombina. The sequence continues at coordinate 709,869,941 of NC_069502.1, forward strand.
AGGCATACTATTATTTAGAAGCATAATATTACCTTGTTCCAGATGTTAGTGATGTCACAGCAGACATACTATTATTTGGGAGCATAATATTACCTTGTTCCAGATGTTAGCGATGTCACAGCAGGCACACTATTATTTGGGAGCATAATACTACCTTGTTCCAGATGTTAGTGATGTCCCAGCAGGCACACTATTATTTAGAAGCATAATATTACCTTGTTCCAGATGTTAGTGATGTCACAGCAGACACACTATTATTTGGGAGCATAATATGACCTTGTTCCAGATGTTAGCGATGTCACAGCAGGCACACTATTATTTGGGAGCATAATATTACCTTGTTCCAGAAGTTAGTGATGTCACAGCAGGCACACTATTATTTAGGAGCATAATATTACCTTGTTCCAGATGTTATCGATGTCACAGCAGACACACTATAATTTGGGAGCATAATATTACCTTGTTCCAGATGTTAGCGATGTCACAACAGGCACACTATTATTTGGGAGCATAATATTACCTTGTTCCAGATGTTAGCGATGTCACAGCAGACACACTATTATTTGGGAGCATAATATTACCTTGTTCAAGATGTTAGCGATGTCACAGCAGGCACACTATTATTTGGGAGCATAATATTACCTTGTTCCAGATGTTAGCGGTCACAGCAGGCACACTATTATTTGGGAGCATAATATTACCTTGTTCCAGATGTTAGCGATGTCACAGCAGACACACTATTATTTGGGAGTATATGATTACCTTGTTCCAGATGTTAGCGGTCACAGCAGGCACACTATTATTTGGGAGCATAATATTACCTTGTTCCAGATGTTAGCGGTCACAGCAGGCACACTATTATTTGGGAGCATATGATTACCTTGTTCCAGATGTTAGCGATGTCACAGCAGACACACTATTATTTGGGAGCATATGATTACCTTGTTCCAGATGTTAGTGATGTCACAGCAGGCACACTATTATTTGGGAGCATAATATTACCTTTTTCCAGATGTTAGTGATGTCACAGCAGGCACACTATTATTTGGGAGCATAATATTACCTTATTCCAGATGTTAGTGATGTCACAGCAGGCACACTATTATTTGGGAGCATAATATTACCTTATTCCAGATGTTAGTGATGTCACAGCAGGCACACTATTATTTGGGAGCATAATATTACCTTATTCCAGATGTTAGTGATGTCACAGCAGGCACACTATTATTTGGGAGCATAATATTACCTTATTCCAGATGTTAGTGATGTCACAGCAGGCACACTATTATTTGGGAGCATAATATTACCTTGTTCCAGATGTTAGTGATGTCACAGCAGGCATACTATTATTTAGAAGCATAATATTACCTTGTTCCAGATGTTAGTGATGTCACAGCAGACATACTATTATTTGGGAGCATAATATTACCTTGTTCCAGATGTTAGCGATGTCACAGCAGGCACACTATTATTTGGGAGCATAATACTACCTTGTTCCAGATGTTAGTGATGTCCCAGCAGGCACACTATTATTTAGAAGCATAATATTACCTTGTTCCAGATGTTAGTGATGTCACAGCAGACACACTATTATTTGGGAGCATAATATGACCTTGTTCCAGATGTTAGCGATGTCACAGCAGGCACACTATTATTTGGGAGCATAATATTACCTTGTTCCAGAAGTTAGTGATGTCACAGCAGGCACACTATTATTTAGGAGCATAATATTACCTTGTTCCAGATGTTAGCGATGTCACAGCAGACACACTATTATTTGGGAGCATAATATTACCTTGTTCCAGATGTTAGCGATGTCACAACAGGCACACTATTATTTGGGAGCATAATATTACCTTGTTCCAGATGTTAGCGATGTCACAGCAGACACACTATTATTTGGGAGCATAATATTACCTTGTTCAAGATGTTAGCGATGTCACAGCAGGCACACTATTATTTGGGAGCATAATATTACCTTGTTCCAGATGTTAGCGGTCACAGCAGGCACACTATTATTTGGGAGCATAATATTACCTTATTCCAGATGTTAGCGATGTCACAGCAGACACACTATTATTTGGGAGTATATGATTACCTTGTTCCAGATGTTAGCGGTCACAGCAGGCACACTATTATTTGGGAGCATAATATTACCTTGTTCCAGATGTTAGCGGTCACAGCAGGCACACTATTATTTGGGAGCATAATATTACCTTGTTCCAGATGTTAGCGATGTCACAGCAGACACACTATTATTTGGGAGCATATGATTACCTTGTTCCAGATGTTAGCGATGTCACAGCAGACACACTATTATTTGGGAGCATATGATTACCTTGTTCCAGATGTTAGTGATGTCACAGCAGACACACTATTATTTGGGAGCATAATATTACCTTGTTCCAGATGTTAGCGATGTCACAGCAGACACACTATTATTTGGGAGCATAATATTACCTTGTTCCAGAGGTTAGCGATGTCACAGCAGACACACTATTATTTGGGAGCATAATATTACCTTGTTCCAGATGTTAGTGATGTCAAAGCAGGCACACTATTATTTGGGAGCATAATATTACCTTATTCCAGATGTTAGTGATGTCACAGCAGGCACACTATTATTTAAAAGCATAATATTACCTTATTCCAGATGTTAGTGATGTCACAGCAGGCACACTATTATTTGGGAGCATAATATTACCTTATTCCAGATGTTAGTGATGTCACAGCAGGCACACTATTATTTGGGAGCATAATATTACCTTATTCCAGATGTTAGTGATGTCACAGCAGGCACACTATTATTTGGGAGCATAGTATTACCTTATTCCAGATGTTAGTGATGTCACAGCAGGCACACTATTATTTGGGAGCATAATATTACCTTGTTCCAGATGTTAGTGATGTCACAGCAGGCATACTATTATTTAGAAGCATAATATTACCTTGTTCCAGATGTTAGTGATGTCACAGCAGACATACTATTATTTGGGAGCATAATATTACCTTGTTCCAGATGTTAGCGATGTCACAGCAGGCACACTATTATTTGGGAGCATAATACTACCTTGTTCAAGATGTTAGTGATGTCCCAGCAGGCACACTATTATTTAGAAGCATAATATTACCTTGTTCCAGATATTAGTGATATCACAGCAGACACACTATTATTTGGGAGCATAATATGACCTTGTTCCAGATGTTAGCGATGTCACAGCAGGCACACTATTATTTGGGAGCATAATATTACCTTGTTCCAGAAGTTAGTGATGTCACAGCAGGCACACTATTATTTAGGAGCATAATATTACCTTGTTCCAGATGTTAGCGATGTCACAGCAGACACACTATAATGTGGGAGCATAATATTACCTTGTTCCAGATGTTAGCGATGTCACAACAGGCACACTATTATTTGGGAGCATAATATTACCTTGTTCCAGATGTTAGCGATATCACAGCAGACACACTATTATTTGGGAGCATAATATTACCTTGTTCAAGATGTTAGCGATGTCACAGCAGGCACACTATTATTTGGGAGCATAATATTACCTTGTTCCAGATGTTAGCGGTCACAGCAGGCACACTATTATTTGGGAGCATAATATTACCTTGTTCCAGATGTTAGCGATGTCACAGCAGACACACTATTATTTGGGAGTATATGATTACCTTGTTCCAGATGTTAGCGGTCACAGCAGGCACACTATTATTTGGGAGCATAATATTACCTTGTTCCAGATGTTAGCGGTCACAGCAGGCACACTATTATTTGGGAGCATAATATTACCTTGTTCCAGATGTTAGCGATGTCACAGCAGACACACTATTATTTGGGAGCATATGATTACCTTGTTCCAGATGTTAGCGATGTCACAGCAGACACACTATTATTTGGGAGCATATGATTACCTTGTTCCAGATGTTAGTGATGTCACAGCAGACACACTATTATTTGGGAGCATAATATTACCTTGTTCCAGATGTTAGCGATGTCACAGCAGACACACTATTATTTGGGAGCATAATATTACCTTGTTCCAGATGTTAGCGATGTCACAGCAGGCACACTATTATTTGGGAGCATAATATTACCTTGTTCCAGATGTTAGCGATGTCACAGCAGACACACTATTATTTGGGAGCATAATATTTCCCTGTTCCAGATGTTAGCGATGTAACAGCAGACACACTATTATTTGGGAGCATAATACTACCTTGTTCCAGATGTTAGTGATGTCACAGCAGGCACACTATTATTTAGAAGCATAATATTACCTTGTTCCAGATGTTAGTGATGTCACAGCAGACACACTATTATTTGGGAGCATAATATGACCTTGTTCCAGATGTTAGCGATGTCACAGCAGGCACACTATTATTTGGGAGCATAATATTACCTTGTTCCAGAAGTTAGTGATGTCACAGCAGGCACACTATTATTTGGGAGCATAATATTACCTTGTTCCAGATGTTAGCGATGTCACAGCAGACACACTATTATTTGGGAGCATAATATTACCTTGTTCCAGATGTTAGCGATGTCACAACAGGCACACTATTATTTGGGAGCATAATATTACCTTGTTCCAGATGTAAGCGATGTCACAGCAGACACACTATTATTTGGGAGCATAATATTACCTTGTTCCAGATGTTAGTGATGTCACAGCAGGCACACTATTATTTGGGAGCATAATATTACCTTGTTCCAGATGTTAGCGGTCACAGCAGGCACACTATTATTTGGGAGCATAATATTACCTTGTTCCAGATGTTAGCGATGTCACAGCAGACACACTATTATTTGGGAGTATATGATTACCTTGTTCCAGATGTTAGCGGTCACAGCAGGCACACTATTATTTGGGAGCATAATATTACCTTGTTCCAGATGTTAGCGGTCACAGCAGGCACACTATTATTTGGGAGCATAATATTACCTTGTTCCAGATGTTAGCGATGTCACAGCAGACACACTATTATTTGGGAGCATATGATTACCTTGTTCCAGATGTTAGCGATGTCACAGCAGACACACTATTATTTGGGAGCATATGATTACCTTGTTCCAGATGTTAGTGATGTCACAGCAGACACACTATTATTTGGGAGCATAATATTACCTTGTTCCAGATGTTAGCGATGTCACAGCAGAAACACTATTATTTGGGAGCATAATATTACTTTGTCCCAGATGTTAGCGATGTCACAGCAGACACACTATTATTTGGGAGCATAATACTACCTTGTTCCAGATGTTAGCGATGTCACAGCAGACACACTATTATTTGGGAGCATAATATTTCCATGTTCCAGATGTTAGCGATGTCACAGCAGACACACTATTATTTTGGAGCATAATACTACCTTGTTCCAGATGTTAGTGATGTCACAGCAGGCACACTATTATTTAGAAGCATAATATTACCTTGTTCCAGATGTTAGTGATGTCACAGCAGACACACTATTATTTGGGAGCATAATATGACCTTGTTCCAGATGTTAGCGATGTCACAGCAGGCACACTATTATTTGGGAGCATAATATTACCTTGTTCCAGAAGTTAGTGATGTCACAGCAGGCACACTATTATTTAGGAGCATAATATTACCTTGTTCCAGATGTTAGCGATGTCACAGCAGACACACTATTATTTGGGAGCATAATATTACCTTGTTCCAGATGTTAGCGATGTCACAACAGGCACACTATTATTTGGGAGCATAATATTACCTTGTTCCAGATGTTAGCGATGTCACAGCAGACACACTATTATTTGGGAGCATAATATTACCTTGTTCCAGATGTTAGCGATGTCACAGCAGGCACACTATTATTTGGGAGCATAATATTACCTTGTTCCAGATGTTAGCGGTCACAGCAGGCACACTATTATTTGGGAGCATAATATTACCTTGTTCCAGATGTTAGCGATGTCACAGCAGACACACTATTATTTGGGAGTATATGATTACCTTGTTCCAGATGTTAGCGGTCACAGCAGGCACACTATTATTTGGGAGCATAATATTACCTTGTTCCAGATGTTAGCGGTCACAGCAGGCACACTATTATTTGGGAGCATAATATTACCTTGTTCCAGATGTTAGCGATGTCACAGCAGACACACTATTATTTGGGAGCATATGATTACCTTGTTCCAGATGTTAGCGATGTCACAGCAGACACAATATTATTTGGGAGCATATGATTACCTTGTTCCAGATGTTAGTTATGTCACAGCAGACACACTATTATTTGGGAGCATAATAATGCCTTGTTCCAGATGTTAGCGATGTCACAGCAGACACACTATTATTTGGGAGCATAATATTACTTTGTTCCAGATGTTAGCGATGTCACAGCAGACACACTATTATTTGGGAGCATAATATTACTTTGTTCCAGATGTTAGCGATGTCACAGCAGACACACTATTATTTGGGAGCATAATATTACCTTGTTCCAGATGTTAGCGATGTCACAGCAGACACACTATTATTTGGGAGCATAATATTTCCCTGTTCCAGATGTTGGCGATGTCACAGCAGACACACTATTATTTGGGAGCATAATATTTCCCTGTTCCAGATGTTAGCGATGTCACAGCAGACACACTATTATTTGGGAGCATAATATTTCCCTTTTCCAGATGTTAGCGGTCACAGCAGGCACACTATTATTTGGGAGCATAATATTACTTTGTTCCAGATGTTAGCAATGTCACAGCAGACACACTATTATTTGGGAGCATAATATTACCTTATTCCAGATGTTAGTGATGTCACAGCAGGCACACTATTATTTGGGATCATAATATTACTTTGTTCCAGATGTTAGCGGTCACAGCAGGCACACTATTATTTGGGAGCATAATATTACTTTGTTCCAGATGTTAGCGGTCACAGCAGGCACACTATTATTTGGGAGCATAATATTACTTTGTTCCAGATGTTAGCGGTCACAGCAGGCACACTATTATTTGGGAGCATAATATTACTTTGTTCCAGATGTTAGCGATGTCACAGCAGGCACACTATTATTTGGGAGCATAATATTACTTTGTTCCAGATGTTAGCGGTCACAGCAGGCACACTATAATTTGGGAGCATAATATTACTTTGTTCCAGATGTTAGCAATGTCACAGCAGACACACTATTATTTGGGAGCATAATATTACCTTATTCCAGATGTTAGTGATGTCACAGCAGGCACACTATTATTTGGGAGCATAATATTACCTTATTCCAGATGTTAGTGATGTCACAGCAGGCACACTATTATTTGGGAGCATAATACTACCTTATTCCAGATGTTAGTGATGTCACAGCAGGCACACTATTATTTGGGAGCATAATACTACCTTGTTCCAGATGTATGGCAGATGCATTATTTTTTTTGGAGTATAATACGTCCTGAATCCTGATGTTAGTGAAGTCTTGGCATAGACATTATTTTTTGGGGAGCACAATACCAGCGGAATTTGTTAGCGATGTCACAGCAGACACACTATTATTTGGGAGCATAATATTACCTTGTTCAAGATGTTAGCGATGTCACAGCAGGCACACTATTATTTGGGAGCATAATATTACCTTGTTCCAGATGTTAGCGGTCACAGCAGGCACACTATTATTTGGGAGCATAATATTACCTTGTTCCAGATGTTAGCGATGTCACAGCAGACACACTATTATTTGGGAGTATATGATTACCTTGTTCCAGATGTTAGCGGTCACAGCAGGCACACTATTATTTGGGAGCATAATATTACCTTGTTCCAGATGTTAGCGGTCACAGCAGGCACACTATTATTTGGGAGCATAATATTACCTTGTTCCAGATGTTAGCGATGTCACAGCAGACACACTATTATTTGGGAGCATATGATTACCTTGTTCCAGATGTTAGCGATGTCACAGCAGACACACTATTATTTGGGAGCATATGATTACCTTGTTCCAGATGTTAGTGATGTCACAGCAGACACACTATTATTTGGGAGCATAATATTACCTTGTTCCAGATGTTAGCGATGTCACAGCAGACACACTATTATTTGGGAGCATAATATTACCTTGTTCCAGATGTTAGCGATGTCACAGCAGGCACACTATTATTTGGGAGCATAATATTACCTTGTTCCAGATGTTAGCGATGTCACAGCAGACACACTATTATTTGGGAGCATAATATTTCCCTGTTCCAGATGTTAGCGATGTAACAGCAGACACACTATTATTTGGGAGCATAATACTACCTTGTTCCAGATGTTAGTGATGTCACAGCAGGCACACTATTATTTAGAAGCATAATATTACCTTGTTCCAGATGTTAGTGATGTCACAGCAGACACACTATTATTTGGGAGCATAATATGACCTTGTTCCAGATGTTAGCGATGTCACAGCAGGCACACTATTATTTGGGAGCATAATATTACCTTGTTCCAGATGTTAGTGATGTCACAGCAGGCACACTATTATTTGGGAGCATAATATTACCTTGTTCCAGATGTTAGCGATGTCACAGCAGACACACTATTATTTGGGAGCATAATATTACCTTGTTCCAGATGTTAGCGATGTCACAACAGGCACACTATTATTTGGGAGCATAATATTACCTTGTTCCAGATGTAAGCGATGTCACAGCAGACACACTATTATTTGGGAGCATAATATTACCTTGTTCCAGATGTTAGTGATGTCACAGCAGGCACACTATTATTTGGGAGCATAATATTACCTTGTTCCAGATGTTAGCGGTCACAGCAGGCACACTATTATTTGGGAGCATAATATTACCTTGTTCCAGATGTTAGCGATGTCACAGCAGACACACTATTATTTGGGAGTATAAGATTACCTTGTTCCAGATGTTAGCGGTCACAGCAGGCACACTATTATTTGGGAGCATAATATTACCTTGTTCCAGATGTTAGCGGTCACAGCAGGCACACTATTATTTGGGAGCATAATATTACCTTGTTCCAGATGTTAGCGATGTCACAGCAGACACAATATTATTTGGGAGCATATGATTACCTTGTTCCAGATGTTAGCGATGTCACAGCAGACACACTATTATTTGGGAGCATATGATTACCTTGTTCCAGATGTTAGTGATGTCACAGCAGACACACTATTATTTGGGAGCATAATATTACCTTGTTCCAGATGTTAGCGATGTCACAGCAGAAACACTATTATTTGGGAGCATAATATTACTTTGTCCCAGATGTTAGCGATGTCACAGCAGACACACTATTATTTGGGAGCATAATATTACCTTGTTCCAGATGTTAGCGATGTCACAGCAGACACACTATTATTTGGGAGCATAATATTTCCATGTTCCAGATGTTAGCGATGTCACAGCAGACACACTATTATTTTGGAGCATAATACTACCTTGTTCCAGATGTTAGTGATGTCACAGCAGGCACACTATTATTTAGAAGCATAATATTACCTTGTTCCAGATGTTAGTGATGTCACAGCAGACACACTATTATTTGGGAGCATAATATGACCTTGTTCCAGATGTTAGCGATGTCACAGCAGGCACACTATTATTTGGGAGCATAATATTACCTTGTTCCAGAAGTTAGTGATGTCACAGCAGGCACACTATTATTTAGGAGCATAATATTACCTTGTTCCAGATGTTAGCGATGTCACAGCAGACACACTATTATTTGGGAGCATAATATTACCTTGTTCCAGATGTTAGCGATGTCACAACAGGCACACTATTATTTGGGAGCATAATATTACCTTGTTCCAGATGTTAGCGATGTCACAGCAGACACACTATTATTTGGGAGCATAATATTACCTTGTTCCAGATGTTAGTGATGTCACAGCAGGCACACTATTATTTGGGAGCATAATATTACCTTGTTCCAGATGTTAGCGGTCACAGCAGGCACACTATTATTTGGGAGCATAATATTACCTTGTTCCAGATGTTAGCGATGTCACAGCAGACACACTATTATTTGGGAGTATATGATTACCTTGTTCCAGATGTTAGCGGTCACAGCAGGCACACTATTATTTGGGAGCATAATATTACCTTGTTCCAGATGTTAGCGGTCACAGCAGGCACACTATTATTTGGGAGCATAATATTACCTTGTTCCAGATGTTAGCGATGTCACAGCAGACACACTATTATTTGGGAGCATATGATTACCTTGTTCCAGATGTTAGCGATGTCACAGCAGACACAATATTATTTGGGAGCATATGATTACCTTGTTCCAGATGTTAGTTATGTCACAGCAGACACACTATTATTTGGGAGCATAATAATGCCTTGTTCCAGATGTTAGCGATGTCACAGCAGACACACTATTATTTGGGAGCATAATATTACTTTGTTCCAGATGTTAGCGATGTCACAGCAGACACACTATTATTTGGGAGCATAATATTACTTTGTTCCAGATGTTAGCGATGTCACAGCAGACACACTATTATTTGGGAGCATAATATTACCTTGTTCCAGATGTTAGCGATGTCACAGCAGACACACTATTATTTGGGAGCATAATATTTCCCTGTTCCAGATGTTGGCGATGTCACAGCAGACACACTATTATTTGGGAGCATAATATTTCCCTGTTCCAGATGTTAGCGATGTCACAGCAGACACACTATTATTTGGGAGCATAATATTTCCCTTTTCCAGATGTTAGCGGTCACAGCAGGCACACTATTATTTGGGAGCATAATATTACTTTGTTCCAGATGTTAGCAATGTCACAGCAGACACACTATTATTTGGGAGCATAATATTACCTTATTCCAGATGTTCGTGATGTCACAGCAGGCACACTATTATTTGGGATCATAATATTACTTTGTTCCAGATGTTAGCGGTCACAGCAGGCACACTATTATTTGGGAGCATAATATTACTTTGTTCCAGATGTTAGCGGTCACAGCAGGCACACTATTATTTGGGAGCATAATATTACTTTGTTCCAGATGTTAGCGGTCACAGCAGGCACACTATTATTTGGGAGCATAATATTACTTTGTTCCAGATGTTAGCGATGTCACAGCAGGCACACTATTATTTGGGAGCATAATATTACTTTGTTCCAGATGTTAGCGGTCACAGCAGGCACACTATAATTTGGGAGCATAATATTACTTTGTTCCAGATGTTAGCAATGTCACAGCAGACACACTATTATTTGGGAGCATAATATTACCTTATTCCAGATGTTAGTGATGTCACAGCAGGCACACTATTATTTGGGAGCATAATATTACCTTATTCCAGATGTTAGTGATGTCACAGCAGGCACACTATTATTTGGGAGCATAATACTACCTTATTCCAGATGTTAGTGATGTCACAGCAGGCACACTATTATTTGGGAGCATAATACTACCTTGTTCCAGATGTATGGCAGATGCATTATTTTTTTTGGAGCATAATACGTCCTGTATCCTGATGTTAGCGAAGTCTTGGCATAGACATTATTTTTTGGGGAGCACAATACCAGCGGAATTTGCTGGTATTACTTTTCCCTAGACACAGGCAATACTTCTTGGCAATGTCATGGCAGACACATAATTTTTTTGGGATCACAATACCAGCAGATTTAAAAAAAAAACTGTGTTGTGCTGTGTTACTGATAAACAGAATATGAGGTCTCTATAGTCTAAGGCCCTATAATCCTTTCTCTTGCCGTTTACCATTCCTGTCTTTATTTATTGTACCTGCTGTATCGTGCTGCAGAATGAGTTGGTACTTTGCAAATAAATATAATAACAATAAAAACTATTTTAAAATTGTAGCTATCCTTAAAGGGACACAAAACCCCAAAAATTACCATTTTAAACAACTTTCTAATTTACTTCTATTATCTAATTTCCACTGTTCTCTTGGTATGCTTTGCTGAAAAGAATACCTAGGATGACTCAGGAGCAGCAATGCTATACTGGGAACTAGCTACTGATTGGTGGCTGCACATATATTCCTTTTGTCATTGGTTCACCAAATTTGTTCAGCTAGCTTCCTGTATTGCAATTCTGCTCCTTCAATAAAGAATACCAAAGGAACAATGCAAATTTGCTAATTGGTGTAAATGAGAAAGTTGTTTAAAATTGTATGCCCTATCTGAATCATGAAAGAAAAATGTTGGGTTTTTATGTCCCTTTAAATTTGCATCAATCTCTTACCTGAAACCTTCTAGCATGACCAGCCCTTTTCCAAGAACTCTACAACACAGTTAATACTTTGTTTCAATCTCTTGTCATCTGCCAGCCTTGGCAATATAAATGGGTCACTTTCTGTGACCTTGTACAGTGAATTTGTCATACGTGCAATAAAGATTTAAAAAATAAATAACTGATATAAAATTAAATAATCTGATAAAGGCATAAATCTCTGAGACAGTTCATATTTTCTCAAACATTAAACATGGTACAACTGTATGGCTTATTCCTTCATAAATAAACTAAATGATTAATATGTTCACACAATTTGCAATGTGTATGTTGCAAACAAATTTTAAATGCCATGGATAGTATTTTATATAATATAATGATAGGGGATTTAGAAAGTTTTAAACCTTTTTGTGGATATATTTTTTTTTTTTTTTAAATATAATAATTTTTTTATTTTGTTTTACACATAACAATATGAAGGATACAAAGCATACATGTCATTGCTTTAAGGTTCAATGTAAGTCTAGGCACAATCCGCTTTTTACAAAGTCCTTTCCATTTTTGGTTGTGCGTCTAGTGTGTCCATATCTAAATTCCAGGTTTTATCGAAAGTCCAATAAATCTTATCGTCCTTAATTCTTGATCATGCCATAATATGCCAGATTCATAAAAGATCATTAAAGAGTCCATCATATTTATCCAATATTGCAAAAAATAACAATAAAACTTGAGTAAACAATAAAACTTGAGCTAACAAAAGAACATGTGTTAACCTTTTTAGTTTGAGTGATTATACCTTTTTTTGTCGCTAAGATAATGCTTGTGAAATAATAGTATTCTGTGAGTTGTCCTGAGAATATTAACCATGATAGGAAGGGTACCTTGGTAACCATTTGAGGATTTCCTATTGCTATTTTAGGGGAGTGGTCAAATTTAAGTGGTTGAATTTACTTTCAAGGATTAGTACGGAATTCCCAGAGAAACAGTATGTCGTGGTATGCGTCTAGAGTGTTGGATGTTGTAATGGTATCTCTCTAATTTGAGATTATGGTGGATTTCTTCTATCCACATTAGAGTAGTGGGGATCGTGTCTTTTTATTTGATATTTAATTTTTGGGAGACATACACATTACAAAGTATAGAATTCATGTCCTTAAAAATTAAACAAGAGTAAATTTTGTCCTGAACATTTTACACTCTTTAGTATTTGTTCAATGGATTTGTGATTGCTTTCTATATCTAAATTATTAATACATCATAAGAGAGTTCTGAAGGCTATTAAGGAGAGAGAGAGAGCTGTTGGCATGAACTGTTTGTGCAATGTCGCCCCCTGCAGATTCACGGCCAATCGACCATTAGCAGGGGGTGTCAATCAACCCGATTGTATAGAATCAGGCGGATTGATGTCCGCAGCCTCAGGGGCAGCGGGCCAGTTAAGGAGCAGCGGCTCAGACGGAAACAGGGGCTTGGGCGGAAACAGGGGCATTAGGAGCCATTAGGCCCTTGATAAATCGGCCCCTCTATCTAAACCATGAAAAAAAAATGTTTAATAAGATTATCAAAAAAAAAATAAACATCATCATTAAATTATGTAATAATTATAGAGATAAACTATGCTTTATGTGCACTATTATCCAATATCCATATCCTGTCTATCTATTTATTTCAATTGAATTTCGTCCTCTTCTACAGTTCTTAGTCTTCCACTGTCTGAGCTGTAGCAATGTAAACAGATTGCTTTGCATGTCAATAAAGAAGTATCAGTTTTGAAGGGTTTTAAAAATACCTTCAAGATATCACAATCTTCTTGTGTGTTGTTTTTACTCAAATATAGCTTAGATGTTGTTACTTCACAACAGAGAACCAGTTCAGGACTAGAAAAGCTATTGTAAAGGGACATTGCACCCAAATTTCCAAATCATTCATTTGAAAAAGTAGTATTGAAATTTTGTTTTTCAATGAATATTTACATGTAAATTTATAATGATACTGCAGTATCAGATGTTTATTTTTGGCTTATAAAAACACAAATAAACAAACAGCTGGAATGATGCTTGAAAGTCATTTTATTCAACACCAAACAAAGGCAATTGTAAGAATAAATATGCGTCTATAAGAAAAATCCAGCTCTTTCCTGAAAAAAACAACTAGTAGTGGTCTGTAGACAATGAAGTGGGAAGACTAATTGGTCAGCAAACAACTCATCCTTTGACTAATCAGAGGAATTCTGTATTTATTTTTGAACCAGCTAAGGTAAGATCTGCTGTCACATACTACTATGGGGGGACTGACAGTTACATAACTACAAATAGCACTCAGCAGTATAATTGTATTACATACAGCCAAATAAGTCTGTGCCCATCTGACTAAAAATATTATACCCAGAGAATGAGATAATGTGCAAAAAATCTGCCTTTTCCATCTTCTTCCATTGTACTATGTGTAATAAATGCTTTGGGTTAAATTTCCTTTTATCTTACTAAATCTGTAGTAATATATGATCTTGTTCCTGTGGTAAAGTCTAGAAGATCTCCAGCTATGCTATAGAAGGAGAGTAGATTCATTAGTTGGAGGTAAGAAGCAAAATACTGCAATAGAAAACACTGGCAGTAAACTTTGTAGCACTGGACAAGATGTAATGATTGTCCAGATATCTTAATAAACAGCAACAAAAAACTTTTAATTACTAATATTTTTTTTAACCAGACAAAGGCGTAACTATAAGGTATCAAAGGCTGTGGTTAATACCAGGCACACAGTTTAATGGGGAACCTATTTGGAAGTAGTTAACATTTCAAAAACCCTTCAAGAAGCATCCTTCAAAAATGAACTAAATCAACATTTTATGGTAAATCTAGAAATGTTCCTTTTGTTTGTTCTACCATGGAAATTAAGGTACAGGAAACCCCAAAATTTTCTTTCATGATTTGGATAGAATATACAGTTTTAAACAACTTTCCAATTTACTTCTATTATCAAATTTGCTTAATTCTCTTGTAATCTTTTGCTGAAGGAACATCATTGTACAACTGGCAGTTAGATGAACACATCTAGTTAGCCAATCACAAGAGACAAAGGTGTGCAGGCACCAATCAGCAGCTAGCTCCCACTATTGCAGAATATGTACCTATTATTTTTCAACAAGGGATACCAAGAGAACGAAGCACATTTGAAAATAGAAGTGAATTTAAAATGTCTTAAATTGACATGCTCTATCTGAATCATACACGTTTAATTTTGACTTTCCTATCTAACCTTGCATCCTGTGCATCCTGAAAATTGTCACTGCCCTTTTTAAATTGGACTTAATGTCAGTGCAGCCATAATTTAACAATCAAACCGGCTGTTTTAAAAGCTGTTTTCTTAGTTGAATTTGTCTGAAATGTAAGCGTGTATCTCAGATTGGTAATCACGTCAAATTCTTAACTTTTGAAGAAAATCAGTTCAGTTTTTCTTTAAATTATTACAATGTGAAAGAAAATACATTTTCCATATGGCCTTATAATAATATTTGCAAAAGCACTGCAGCTAAAACTGTTGTAATCTTCATGAAATAGGGAGATACAAGGTGTAGCTTTTTGTTATATTTAGTTGGATAAAATCTGCTGTGAAGATAACTGAGATATCAGACATCAAATTTCACAGTATTGCTCATTTGCTCAGTAAAGAAAAACAGCAAAGTTGCTTAATCTATGAATGAGTAAAAGAGGTTTAATTCTTGCATTAGCAGAAGGGGTTTTGATACCAAATTGTCATTATTTTTTTAATTTGTATTAGTTAAAAATCAAACTATATGTTATTAAAATCTAGATGAAAAGAGAAAGTATAAATGTGTTGGGTAATATTTATATTGTATTGAAAGGGAAATTAACATTAAAATTAAAGGGATGTTAAAGTACCAAAATTTAATTTTCTTTTTTGTTATGTAAATGTAACACTTTGGACCTTGCAAGGAGGTTAAACAATAAAGTACTACTGTAACTCCTGCTTATGATTGGTTTGATGATGTTGTTTCCTCTTGACCAGCTTTTCCCTGCAATAACCAAGAGGAACTTTAGCTATGTGTGTAAACCCTTTCACAGGGTAAACAAAATGGCTTACATGGTAGGAATATCTTCTCTAAATGGACCAAAAATAATTGTAATAGCTGTCCCAAAAGTCATAATTGAAGGCTGATCGGTTTCACATTTTCTGGTCACAGTAAAATTAAAATCTTTTTGCCCCCTAAGATCCAATAATGACCTGCTCCTTGCGTCCTCTACCATCACCTCCTCTCATGCTAGTCTACAGGACGTCTCTCGTGCTGCACCAACCCTCTGGTACGCACTTCCTCAAGCTGTCAGACTCTCCCCTAACCTCTCCTCCTTTAAACGTTCCCTAAAGACCTTTTTGTTCAGGGAAGCTTATCACCGACTCAGTAACAAATGAACTTCACTTACCTAACAGTTGCCCTCATCTCTTCACTAATATCATTCTCACCTTTGCAGTCCCCACCTCCTGTTTTCTATCATCCTGCTCATCTAGATTGTAAGTTCCCACGGGAATAGGGCCCTCAATTCCCCCTGTATTTGTCTGTAAAATTTTGACTTTTATTGTATTGTTTCTCCGTTGTACTTTTATCTTTGTACCTATAGGCAGCGCTGCGGAATCTGTTGGCGCTTTATAAATAAAGAATAATAATGTAAAATAAGTCAAAGGCTAACAGAGGTCTTCTCTCAAAAAATGGAGATGGTGATAATAATTCATCAAAAGGTATAAATATCTGTATGGTGGTTAAAACTACTATAATTTGTGTAGTGTAAGAACTTTGCTTTTTAAAAAACTAAAAAAAAAAAATATAAGAAAATATCTAAGTTCTCTGTATGCATTGCTAAAATTCAGAATCAAATGATTATTGAACAATTTGATGCAAAAGGAAATATAGAATAGGGTATAGACTTTGTTTTAATAAATGAAAATGACATTCAATTACAGACGACGCCCATTTAAAGAATAATTATTTAAACTTTAAAAAATTCTAATTTTGTAATACATGTAGAAAATATGGAAGAAGTTACATTAAATTTAGGTGGGGTTTTTTTGGTAACAAAAAATTGGAAAAGCAAAAATGAGAACAATGGTGTAGAATGTTTTGTATATGGGAAAAGCTTAAATATGAATTATAAGAGTGTGTGTAGAGACAGAATAAGTTTATGTTTATGATTATAATTTGTTATTTATTTTTATTTTTATTTCTTTTATGATTGTATTTATAATTGAAAAAAAATATATATATATATATATGTATATAATTAAAAAAAAAAAAAGACTAGTTATACAATTACATACTCTAATGAATTAAGAAAAACAATTACACTACAAGGTCCCTTTAAACTTTTATGATTAAGACAGAGGGGCATATTTAAGAAAGTTTGAGCGGACGTGATCCGATATTGCGGATCATGTCCGCTGCACATCGATAAATGCAGACAGCATACGCTCTCTGCATTTATCATTGCATCAGCAGTTCTTGTGAACTGCTGGTGCAATGCCGCCCCCTGTAGATTTGCAGCCAATCGACCGCTAGCAGGGGGTGTCAATCAACCTGATCGTATTGATCGGGTTGCTTTCCGGTGATGTCTGTTCCGCCGCCTCAGAGCAGGTGGACAGGTTCTGCTTCATAACTTGTGTTTCTGGCGAGCCTGAAGGCTCACCAGAAACACGGGGCATCAAGCTCCGTTCAGAGCTTTATAATTCGGCCCCAGAGTGTACAATAAAGAAAAAAAACTCTCCATTTGACTTTCATTATCAAATTTACCTATTGGTCCTTGATTGAAACGTAGCCCCTTCAAATGAGAGAATAATAAGTGAGGCATAGGGACATTCATGTGTGTTGAGCTCTATATACCTCTATATGCCTGGAGCAGTGTGTTATACTAGCAACCTGTAAATGAAGGCTGCAGCAGGCAATGCTAAAGCTTGTCATGGTCACTAGCTGAATTTACCAGAGAATTTTACCATAGAATGACTGAAACTACAGGCTGCTAATTTAACATTGCTATAATTTAACATTGCTATACATATTGCTGCCCTAAAGTGCACAAGACATGTCCATACCTGTGAGCCTACATGGATGTAATAGTATTAAACATGTTACAAAAGAAAAATGTATTTCAAAAATCACAAATTTAAAAGCCCATAAAGTGTAATTTCTAGAATCACAGTTTTTACTTACACACAATCCTCCTCCTCCTCCTTTTGGAATGTGTTTTACTATCAGGCTGTGTTTAGCTCTGACCACATCTTCACTGCTATAATGTTGTATGTCACACAATGCATGTTTTGTTAAACACACATATTTTATTTTACTTAAAGGGACAGTCAACACTAAAATTGTTATTGTTTAAAAATATAGATAATACCTTTACTACCCATTCCCCAGCTTTGCACAATCAACATTGTTATATTAATATATCTTATAACATTGAAACCACTAAATGTCTGCATGTTTCTAAGCCATTAAAGACAGCCTCTTATCACATGATTTTTATTTTATTTTCACAACAGGGGACTGCTAGTTCATGTGAGCCATATAGATAGCATTGTGATCACGTCCATGGCTTGTGGCAGACACTGCACTAATTGGCTAAAATGCAAGTCAGTAGATAATAAGTAAAAGTCATGTGATCAGGGGACTGTCAGAAGATGATTAGATATAAGATAATCATAGAGGTAAAAAGTATATTAATATAACTGTGTTGGTTGTGCAAAACTGAGGATTGGGTATTAAAGGGATTATCTATCTTTTAAAACAATAAAACTTTTGGTGTAGAATGTCCCTTTAATCAACTTATTTTCAATGTAGAATGCAGAACTTTGTAGTAATTGGTGTGTATGTGATAAGAAGGTATAACATCCTGTGCAGAAGGGCTTTCTATCAGACATCCCTTTACCATATTTAGATGTCTCATCAGCTGCAGTGTTTGAATCTGCTATTTACTTTAACCTGTTATTTGCCATTCAAGAAGGAAGTATTATAAAATTCTTACTTAAAGGGATAGTCTACTCCAAAAATGTTATTGTTTAATAAGATTGATAATCACATTATTACCTATTCCCCAGTTTTGCACGGTTATATTAATACACTTTTTACCTCTGTGATTACCTTGTATCTAAGCCTCTGCAGACTGACTCATATTCTCAGTGCAATTTACAGACTTGTATTTTAGATAATTTGTGCTGACTCATGAATAGCTCTACGGGAGTGAGCACACATTAATTAGCAGTGTCTTGCACTGAGACAAAGGCAGCCTGCAGGGGCTTAGAAACAGGCAGAAATGTAAAGGTTTAAAGGTTATAAAGTATATTATATTAATATTACAAGCTGGGGAATGGGTAATAAAGGTGTTATCTATCTTATTAAACAATAGTGATTTTAAAGTAGACTGTCCCTTTAAGTCTTTGTGTCTGGGAAGTTCCTGTAACAGGGGACAAGGTTCCAATGTTTGTTGCTATCTTCCAGCTTTTTATCTATATAATGCTTCCCTCTTCTTTTTCTTGCTGATATTTGTTGCCACCATATGCCCTCTCTGTTTGTTTATAATTCATTTGCTATATAGACTACAGCAGGGTTCTTCAAACTTTTTCCCCCCAAGACCCAGTGTTATGATAACACATTTCATTGCAAACCTATTTTTATGCTTAGTCTGAAATTTTAAGAAGTAATATACAAGATAGCTGCAATTTTTGGCAAATTGAGTAAAATGTGTGTACATATTCCTGATTGTAGTCAAACACACTCACATACAACACACACACACACTCATATTACATATATACCACACACTTTCATAGTACACATACACAAACCACACACGCTAACGTTATCATATAACACACCACACCACACACACTCTCATACAACACACACTCTCATACAACACACACAACCTACACACACTTTCATATTACACTTGCACACACCACACACACTCTCATACAACACACACTCTCATACAACACACACAACCTACACACACTTTCATATTACACTTGCACACACCACACACACTCTCATACAACACACACTCTCATACAACACACACAACCTACACACACTTTCATATTACACTTGCACACACCACACACACTCTCATACAACACACACTCTCATACAACATACACACAAACTACACACACTTTCATATTACACTTACACACACCACACACACTATCATATAACACATACACCACACTCACTCTCCTACAACACACACACGCTTTGTGACCCAGTAAACATGGTTTTGTGACCCGGTAATGGGTCCCGACCCATGGTTTGAGGAACCCTGGACTACAGGGGATGGAAAATGGGCAATGCAGTATAACCATTTTTTTCCATCTCTGGACCATGGTTCCAGTATGAGTAAGTTTGATAGAACTTTGGAATGGAAAAACTAATATTGCACTTGCAAAATATGTATGGAAAAAGAGAAAAAGAGCACAAAGAATTGTTGACCTTCAGTCATGTATTGTTAACACTACAAATATTTTGTCATCTTAAATTTTACCTCATGTGGCACCTTAATTTCTGTGTATTGTTCCTCATTCACAACTTCCTCATAATCACACATGCAAAAATCCTTAGCATTGGGAGGCAACCTGTTTAGTGAAAATTGCAGACTTCCTTTAATTTGTGTGTTGATTCACAAACATTTTCAAAAGGACATTGTAAGCCTAAAATGTTATATAATAGACTAAAAAGAACAGCAAGCAAAAAATGTGTTAAACAAAGCAAAAGTTGTTGAAGTTGAAAAGTTGTAGAAAATGCATGTATGTACCAAGCTGACAAGAATTATCTGCTTACTTAGAGAGATACCACCACAAGCTTGATATGAAAAGGTATGTTTATTTAGCACAGGAACATCCACTAAAATACATTTAAACATATTTTTTTTTTAAAGAGAACATATTGAGTAAACTGTTCCTTTTAAAAGCAATAGTGGAAAATAGAGTAACAAAACTAAAATGTGTGTGGTAAAAAGTAGGTGTGTGCTGTATGGACTGCATGATTCTAATAAACATCCCCTCACCAGCCATTATTTGTCACATTGGGGACGATTTATCAAAGGCTTTCACCAGCCTTCGACCCCCTACGACTGCAGGTTCTCACAAGAGAACATGCAGTCCATATTTAACAAGCAGTGGTCACCAGACCGCTGCTTCCCTAACCTTTCGCCACCTCTTAGGTGACGAATTTCAATCTCCCCGGTCTCGTCCGACTTGGGAGATTGACAGCTTCTGCCCGCACAATATTGCGTTCTTGTGTAATGCTGAATTTTGTCAGCGGAATTCAGCCCGCCAGAGGCGAGCTACAGCAGACGGGTGTGTATGTGTGCCCGTCTGCCTCAGCTTGAAAAATCGACCCCTTAACCTGTCCCTACTTTTCCTCAGCAGCGAGATTTGATAAGGGAAAACCAAAGTTTCAACATGGTGGCACCAGTTATTGTATAAAATCTTAGAATGTTTAAAAATCCCACAACCACAATTACAGGAAACAGGACCAAAGGTGTCTTCAGAGGGTAGCATCATGGCTACCTGACCCATGTGCCACCACTACTGTGATCATCCTTCTCAGTATGGTGTTTTCTCACCACCACTCCACCCAGGAGATGCATAGACTCCACATGACCATACCCACAGAACAAACAACCCTTCCTACAACATCCAGAGACACTCCCCTCTCATAGTGGTGACACCTAGACATGTGCGATTCGGTTCGGTTCGATTCGGAAATTCGGAAAATTCGGAAAATTCTGAGATTCGGATCAAACCGAATCTCCGAATTAAAATAGTGCTGAATCTACCGAATAAATCCGAATAACTTCGGATTTATTCAGATTTATTCGGTAGATTCGGATGGCCATGGATTACACTAGTATTGTACAGTATATTAGGTTATATCACTCTGCTATGGGTTACACCTAATACACAGTACATAATACTAGTCTAATCCCACCTAACACTTACCGAATTTCAGAACCGAATCGAACCGAATCCTGACGAATTTATTTGAATCCGAATGAATCCGAAACAAATCCGAACTGAATTTATTCGAATCCGAATGAATCCGAAACAAATCCGAACCGAATTTATTAAAATTTTTCCGAATTCGAATCGCTCCTAACCGAAATTCGAAAAAATCCGAATCGAACTGAACCAAATTTTTTCGCCATGCACATGTCAACAATGATGTATCTGACAGTTGAATGACTTTACTCCCACTGTGTCTGAAATGAGAAATAGAATTCACAAATTTACAGAAAGTTGTTGAATGTATGAAAGGGACAAGAAACCCAAAAAATGTATTTCATGATTCAGGTAGGGCATGCAATGTTAAACAACTTTCCACTTTACTTATATTATCAGATTTGCTTTAATCTCTTGGCATCCTTTTTTGAAGGATGAGAAATCGTACTACTGGGAACAAGATGAACACATCTGGTGAGCCAATAACAAAAGTCATATATGTACAGCCACCAATCAGCAGCTAGCACTGCTTCTTCCGAGACTACCGAGGTATGCTTTTCAACAAAGCATTCTAGAAACACCACTGAACAGCACAACATAAATAATGAGTATATACTGCAGAACTTTTATTATGTATAATTAAACATTTCAAATTACATATCTCAAGTGTTTATTGCCCCTTTAAAAAATTAAAAAATTGTTTTTGCGTTTAAAAAGGTGTTTTAATTTAAAGTTAAACAGGAAGTGCA
Organism: Bombina bombina; assembly: GCF_027579735.1. NCBI lineage: Eukaryota > Metazoa > Chordata > Amphibia > Anura > Bombinatoridae > Bombina > Bombina bombina. Next base: position 709,892,896 of record NC_069502.1, read on the forward strand.
CAATTGCATAAGGTACTGCAATATGTCTTGAAACATTCTCTTTTATGGCCTGATTATCAAAAACTCACCAGCATGGAGAGAAATCCCACAAAGGGGCTTATCTATCAAGCTCCGTACGGCAGACTCGCCAGAACACCAGTTATGAAGCAGCGGTCTAAAGACTGCTGCTCCATAACCCTGTCCACCTGCTCTGATGAGGCGGACAGGAATCGCCGGAATTCAACCCGATCGAGTACGATCGGGTTGATTGACACCTCCCTGCTGGTGGCCGATTGGCCATGAGTCTGCAGGGGGCGGCGTTGCACCAGCAGCTCACAAGAGCTGCTGGTGCAATGCTGAATACGGAGAGCGTATTGCTCTCCGCATTCAGCGATGTCTGTTGGACCTGATCCGCACTGTCGAATCAGGTCCAACAGACATATGATAAATAGGCCTCAAAATCTTTAGGAGCTTTTTTTGGACATCATTTTTGTACTTCCATCTAAAACTCTCCAGAACGAGAGAAACTGCTCACAAGCTAAAATGCGCCGTTGTAAAATTCTATTGGAGGACCTCTCAGTACTGATGAGACATCTTAGATTATCTCGCCAGAGCAGAGATCTTGTCCTTAGACAGAGCAAAATAATATTTAAGTATCATAACCTTTTAAAAATGTGTAAAAAACAGCTGTTTTTATAGATATGTACGTTCAGCAGTTTAGTTCGCTGCCGAATGCAGAAAAAGGCAGCTGCTCGCATTATTAGTTTTTTTCCAGAGCTTGTGAAGGTTCAACACAATAAGATCTGGTCTGCACAGATCTTAATGTGTTGCATTTTTACAACAATAAACATCTGAATCAGGAATTCCCTGCGAGTCGCGAACTTACCTACATAGAAAGTAATGAAGCTCACTAGAATGCAGATCACAGGGGCGAACAAATCTGACAGAGAGAACCTGGCACTGATAGCAAAATTATTATTTTTTGTAGCAACAGCACTGTGCACATGCAAATCAAAATACAGTTTACCTTGCAGTTTCTAGTTTTTCATAAATATGTATTTTTCCTCTGCCTTCATATTCACAATGCGTATTATAAAACAAACTCAATGAGCTGAAACCGTAAGACCAACAGACGTCATATGCTTAGATCATTCATATACAGATTGTGAAGAAACTTGTTATAAGCCCTGTTCAGCCCACACAGCGATGATGCAAGGCTCATTCACAACAGGAATATAAGGAATCCTTTAAATTTTGTTTAAGATTTCAACTGTTTTTTATTCTGTAAATTAGTGTGTACTTTAAATATGAGTTCTATTATTTACCAATAATCTTACCTGCTGGTTGTATTAAATTGTTTACCCTTATTTGGTATTTGAAATAGCTGATTTAGCCTGTGGAAACCCCACCTATACTATACTTAAAGGGACAGTCTAGTATAAATTAAACTTTCATTATTCAGATAGGACTTTTAATTTTAATCAACTTTCCAATTTACTTTTATCATCAAATTTGCTTTTTTATCTTGGTATTCTTAGTTTAAACTAAACATAGGTAGGCTCATATGTTAATTTCTAAGCCTTTGAGGGCTGCCTCTTATCACATGCTTTTTAAATCTCTTTTCAACACAAAGAGACAGAAAGTACACGTGGGCCATATAGATAACACTGTGTTCAGGCACAGGGGGTTATTTAAGATTTAGCACAAAACAATGCTAAATTTAAGACAATAGATAATAAACAGTCACAGTCATGTGATCAGGGGCTGGAAGAAGGTTGCTAGATACAAGGTAATCACAGAGGTAAAAAGTATATTAATATAACAGTGTTGGTTATGCAAAACTGGGGAATGGGTAATAAAGGGATTATCTATCTTATTTAACAATAACAATTCTATGGTAGACTGTCCCTTTAAAGGGACAGTATACTGTAAAATAGTTTTTCCCTTAATGTGTTTACAATTGCTTTTTTTACCAACTGCAGAGTAAAAAATGTATGAAAATTAGCTTTTTAATGTTTATTTCTGTATATTAAAGCTCTGATTTTGTGTTTTGAAGCCACAGCCTAATAAAATAGGTTGAGCTTGTAGGTATAATCAGATCTCATTACTGTATCACATTGTGCAAATATACCTGCTTCTTTATCTTATATCTGTCCTTAAAACAATCACCAATACTTTGAGAGAACAATGGAAAATCAACATGTTATTACCTTATCTCTGCTTTATCACACTGGAAGTGTAATTTCTTCTGCTGGCTGTGTTTAAAAATCTTATCTATAGCTGGTACGCGCGGCCACAAACTTTCAGAATAGGTGGGGATACCACATGCTAAATTAACAATTTCAAATGCCAATATAAGGGTAAAGGAGCTACTTGTAAACAATTTAATACACTCCAGCAGGTAAAGTGGATCATTGGGAACAAATTAAAGGGGAGAACATTTTTGAGTAAACTGTCCCTTTAAGTCCAGGCTATTAACAGGCAATGTAAACACAGCCAGCAGAATACATTACACTCCTGGAGGGGTGTAGAAGAGATAACTAATGCAATGGTCATTTTCCATTGGGCTTTGGTTTACGAACAGATATAAGATAAGGAAGCAAGTGTGTGTACATAAAGTGATAACATAATGAGATCTGATTTTACCTGCAAGCTCAACCCATTGTAATAGGTTGTGGTTTCAAAGTACAAAACCAGCAATTTCATATACACAAACAAACCTAAAATAAAATCTTACATACATTCTATACTCAGCTAGTATAACAAGTCATTGTAAATACATTAAGGGAAAAACTATTTTACAGTATACTGTCCCTTTAAGGACTGTTTTGAAAACTTTTTGCTTTCAACTTGTAATACTTGACAGTAAAATATTACTTCTAGCGGAGTTAGCACACAAGCAAAAACGATAAATACCGCTCCACTTGAAATCTAGCCCTTTTCTTTCGTTATTCAGATAGGCCTTATAATTTTAAACAACTTTCCAATTTAATTCTACTATCAAATTTGCTTCAGTACACTACTGGGAGGTGGGAGCTAGCTAAACACTCCAGGCTGTGCCAATGACAAGAGGCATGTAAGTGCAGCCACCAATCAGCAACTAGCTCACTAAATCACACTGCTGCTTGTGTGCCTCGCTAGGTATGGTTTTTTAACATTGGCTACAAAAAGAATAAAGCAAATTAGATAATGGTTATGGAAGTGAATTGGAAAGTTGTTAAAAACTGTATGCTCCATTTGAACCATGAAAGTTTAATTTTGATTTTTAAACAATTTATCTTTTCGTGATTCAGATAGGCCTTATAATTTTAAACAATTTTCCAATGTACTTCTATTATCAAATTTGTTTCATATTCTCTTGGTATCCTTTGTTGAAGGAGCAGCAATACACTACTGGGAGCTAAAACAGAAAAGGGAACAAGAGCGCAACCTTGATTCAAGTGTGTTTATTAGACATACACATAAAGCGCAAAAACAATAATGCACTTACATGATACAAATGTTAAAACAGCATAAGAAGGTATACATGCAGGAACCAAGGTCATCCGCCAAGTAAATTCACCGCAATCCCACAGGGTGAAGTCTGGACCCCAATGTCAATGGCCTTCATAAGTTCCGCTCTCTGGCAGGGCACCACTTTTCTCTAATTCCATAAACGTATCCACACTAATAAAGTTGTAGTCCACGCCCGGCACCTCTCCTTCTTTAGGCTGTCGCGTGGTATATGGCACTGTTCGGAGGTAGAGGTTGTCTCGTATGATCTGCTGAGGTTCGTGGTCTACTGAACCTTTCTGGAACCGTAAATTGCTGAGATTTGGACTTCATGGAGTTAGTATGAGACATTATTAGACTCGGAAACAGGAGATTTGTGTTGATCTCTGGTCAGTGGGGCTAGCTGTGATGGTCCTTGAGGGATCGTTGACAAAGACCTATGTCGCTACCTCAATTTACGGTTCCAGAAAGGTTCAGTAGGCCATGAACTTCAGCAGATTATACGAGACAACCTCAATCTCCGAACGGTGACATGTACCACGCAACAGCCTAAAGAGGGAGAGGTGCCGGGCGTGGACTACATCTTTATTAGTGTGGATGCGTTTATGGAATTAGAGAAAAGTGGTGCCCTGCTAGAGAGCGGATCTTATGAAGGCCATTGACATTGGGGTCCAGACTTCACCCTGTGGGATTGCGGTGAATTTACTTGGCAGATGACCTTGGTTCCTGCATGTATACCTTCTTATGCTGTTTTAACATTTTTATCCTGTAAGTGCATTATTGTTTTTCGCGCTTTATGTGTATGTCTAATAAACACACTTGAATTGAGGTTGTGCTCTTGTTCCCTTTTCTGTTTTTCATGTCTTTGTTGGCTGAGAGAAAAAGAACTCAGCATCAGTGGAGCAGCACCTAGATATCGGACACGCTATTGAGTGACGTCATCATCCGGATACCTGGGTTCATACGCCGGAACTACATGCCACACCTCTATGGAGTTTTGACTTAGCGTGTATACTACTGGGAGGAACGCCGCCACAGATGAAGATTCAGTCGGCATTATCATAATAAACAGAAGCCGACACAAAGCAGAGCCAAGTGGGGAGAGGTATTGTGCCGGTATAACCCCGGATCTCATTTTAATCTCTTTTGTGGACGGTATTTGTGGCACATATTGCACATTATTTTGATGAGAACTTCCCATTATCACTGATTCTCAGTTGTTAATATATATTTTATATTTATTATCTATATTATTGTCTTTTGGGATCTTTAGCACAGAACGTGTTTTTATACTTGTACTACTGGGAGCTAGCTAAACACTCCAGGGTGCGCCAATGACAAGAGGCATATAGGTGCAGCCACCAATCAGCAGCTAGCTCCCTATATTGCACTTTTTTTTTTACAAAGGCTACAAAGAGAATAAAACTAATTAGTTAAAGGACCACTCAATGCAGTCAAATTGCATAATTAACAAGTGCATAATAAAAAGACAATGATTTAAAACTTACTCTGAATTTCAAATAAGCAGCAGATTTTTTTTCTGACAATTTTTTTTTTTCCATTTTCCGGCCCCTGCATCATGTGACATCATGTGACAGACATCAGCCAATCGCAAACTAGTATATGTATAAGTGTCTTAAAACTGCATGCTCTTTCTGAATCATAAAAGTTTGTGTTCACTTGAGTGTCCCTTTAATGGAATTGAACTTGAAAGTTGTTAAAATTGGGTGCTCTATTTGAAAGTTTAATTTTGTCTTTAATGTCTCTCATCTGGGAAGCTTTTAAAATTCTATAAATTAATAATTAATCTAAACATGTATTAGCCATACATTATTTTAATGAAAGTACACATAGGATGTGTCCTTTTAGTAAACAAATAGTTTTGAGCCATTTGTTTTAAGGAATTAAACATGTGCTTAAGCCTTAAGAATGCACATTTTTAAATCAGAAACACATTTCCCTGCATGCATCATGGAAAATGTTTATTCAAGAGTCTATATTAAGTACATTTTCTTCCAAAGAAAACTAAAACAAATCTCAGCAATCCCTTTTTAACTGCAGGCAAAAGTAAAGGAAAATATGATGATTCTTACATTTATTTTGCATTTTTTTTGTCAGGAGAATAAATAACTAGAACAAACTTTAGCATATTCATCAAAAATTAAATAATCAGGCTTCAAAGTTAATCAAAATGGTTAATCACAAACTTTCTTCATAGATAGAGACCCTCACATCAAGGCCTCGATCTGATATGCAGCGTCGCCCGCAAAAGCCGGCAACGCCAAATTTTGCGCTGGTTTGGTATCACATACACGGCGTAACATAGAAGTTACGCTCGTATATTTCTGCCTTCGGCCGTAGTTTTTTGGCCCATAGACAGGTATACCAAACCAGCGCAGTTTGGTATCCTATATACAGCGTAAGGACTTACGTGGCGAAAATGGAGAAATCCTACTCCATTTTCACCTTGCCACAAATTGCAGGCGTAGTAAGCCTTACGCTGTCTATTGGAGCCCCGTAACTCCCTAACTAGCTGCAAAATAAAACCTAACACCTAACGCATGCGCAATGTCTATCTACCTGTCAACCGCGATCCCCCGCCGCAATCCTTAATAAAGTACTTAACCCCTAAACCGCCGCTCCCGGACCCCGCTGCCACCTACATTAAATGTATAACCCCCTAATGTGAGCCCCTACACCACCGCCATCTACATTACCTACCCCCTAATGTGAGCCCCTACACCGCCATCATCTACATTACCTACCCCCTAATGTGAGCCCCTTACACCGCCGCCAGCTATATAACCTACCCCCTAATGTGAGCTCCTACCCCGCCGCCAGCTATATTAAAATTATTAACCCCTAATCTAATCCCCCTACCCCGCCGCCAGCTATATTAAAATTATTAACCCCTAATTTAATCCCCCTACACCGCCGCCACCTATATTAAATTAATTAACCCCTAAAATACTAAAATATCCCTACCACTAAACCTAAATCTAACCCTACAAATAGCCCTGAAAAGGGCTTTTTGCGTGGCATTGCCCCAAAGTAAACAGCTCTATTGCCAGCCCTTAAAAGGGCTTTTTGCGGGCCATTCCCATAAAGTAATCAGCTCTTTTACCAGCCCTTAAAAGGGCTTTTTTCGGGGCATTGTCACAAAGTAATCAGCTCTTTTGCCTCTAATCTAAATCCCCCTACACCGCCGCCACCTATAATAAATGTATTACCCCCTAATCTAATCCCCCTACACCGCTGCCACCTATATTAAATACATTAATCCCTAATCTAATCCCCCTACACCGCTGCCACCTATATTAACTATATTAACCCTAAGGGCTTCATGTACTAAGCCGTCAATTCATCCGTCATTGTAGACGCGGATAAACTCGCCATTACTCGCCGCGGGCGAAATGGTGTCCGCTGTCGCTATGTACTAATAATCCCCCAATAAATAGACAAGTCTAGCCTGCCGCGAGCAGTGGCGGATTATTGATAAATTTGACGCCTCACTCACCGCGACTAAGCTGATGTACTTAACTTTCAGTTGAATTGTCTGGCCAATTATTAACACGTGACATGCTAGGTGTCACGAACATCATAGTAGTCGCGGGAATAGAATTTTGCTCCTATAAAAGTTCAATTTATCTAAACAACTTTATTATTGTTCAAAATTTTTGAAGAGTGATTACAGAGCGTTATTTTTGTAATATTTATTTACAATTTGGATATGGCTTCATCTGGATCTGATAATATATAAATATTAATATAAAAATAATTATAAAGATTGACAACTATACAATACAAATTTAAAATATAGATTACTCTTTAATTACAGTCGACAAATTGGGCGCAATTTATGTACATGGAAATGAGAGACAAATTAGACGCCAGTTATGCTGTAAGTACAATGCTGATATTACTGCCTTTTATATATGTCTAGACTGGCGTTTAGATTAACTTTCCTATTGTTTTGTACCTTGCCCGCCACCTAAAAGGTGGCGAGGCAAAAATAACGAGGTGGGAGCGGAAATTGTAGCGAGCGGACAAATAGATTTTTTAGTACATTCGTTTTTGGCGAGTTGGTGGTCAAATGTGTTTAATTACAGTGAAAAATGGAGAGGTAGAGAGGTTTGGCGGATAAGTACGCTCGCAATTTTAAAGATGCGAGTTTGAACATAGTTGACGACTTTGTACATATCAGTTTGCGAGTTTTGACGTGAGATTTGTTGCGGGTAGCTCGCTGACTGCTTAGTACATGGAGCCCATATTATATTAAGGTTTAATATAGTTAATATAGTTATTATATTATATATATTAACTATATTAACCCTAATTATATTAGGGTTAATATAGTTAATATAGTTATTATATTATATATATATTAACTATAGTAACCCTATCTAACTCTAACACCCCTAAATAAATTATTATTAAAATAAATCTAAATAATATTAATAATATTACCTATAAAATAAACCCTAAGATAGCTGCAATATAATTAATAATTACATTGTAGCTATTTTAGGGTTTATATTTATTTTATAGGTAACTTGGTATTTATTTTAACTAGGTACAATAGCTATTAAATAGTTAATAACTATTTAATAGCTACCTAGTTAAAATAATTACCAATTTACCTGTAAAATAAATCCTAACCTAAGTTACAAATACACCTACACTATCAATAAATTAAATAAACTACAAATATCTAAACTAAAATACAATTAAATACACTAAACTAAATTACAAAAAAAAAATAAACACTAAATTACAAAAAATAAAAAAATTACAAGAATTTTAAGATAATTACACCTATTCTAAGCCCCCTAATAAAATAATAAAGCCCCCCAAAATAAAAAAAAATGCCCTACCCTATTCTAAATTAAAAATTAACCAGCTCTTTTACCAGCCCTTAAAAGGGCTTTTTGCGGGGCATGCCCCAAAGTAATCAGCTCTTTTGCCTGTAAAAAATACACAATACCACCCCCCAACATTACAACCCACCACCCACATACCCCTACTCTAAACCCACCAAAACCCCCCTTAAAAAACCTAACACTAACCCCCAGAAGATCTCCCTACCTTGAGTCGTCTTCACCCAGCCGGGCCGAACTCTTGACCCAGATGTGGTCCTCCATCCCGGCGATGTCTTCATCCAAGCGGCAAAGAAGAGGTCTTCCATCCCGGCGATGTCTTCATCCAAGCGGCAAAGAAGAGGTCTTCCATCCCGGCGATGTCTTCATCCAAGCGGCAAAGAAGAAGTCCTCCATTGGGGCGAAGTCTTCCTCCAAGCGGCATCTTCAATCTTCTTTCTTCCGACCTCCGACGCGGAACATCCAGCTGGCCCGACGACTGAAAGACAAATGAAGTTTCCTTTAAATGATGCCATCCAAGATGGCGTCCCTCTAATTCCGATTGGCTCATAGGATTCTATCAGCCAATCGGAATTAAGGTAAGAAAATCTGATTGGCTGATTCAATCAGCCAATCAGATTAAAGTTCAATCCGATTGGCTGATCCAATCAGCCAATCAGATTGAGCTTGCATTCTAATGGCTGTTCCGATCAGGTGTAATTAGCTTAATAGGTGTAATTAGCTTAAAATTCTTGTAATCTTTTTTTATTTTTTGTAATTTAGTGTTTGTTTGTTTTTTGTAATTTAGTGTTTGGTTTTTTTTGTAATTTAGTTTAGTGTATTTAATTATATTTCTCTTGTAAGATGTATCGAGTCCACGGATTCATCCTTACTTTTGGGATATTCTCCTTCCCTACAGGAAGTGGCAGAGAGAGCACCCACAGCAGAGCTGTCTATCTAGCTCCCCCCTTAGCTCCACCCCCCAGTCATTCTCTCTGCCTGCTTAACTGCTAGGAAGGGCAAAGAGCTATGTGGTGACTAAAATGTTAGTTTTTTATTTCTCAAGCAAAAGTTTATTATTTTAAATGGTACTGGTGTGTACTATTTACTCTCTGGCAGAAAAGGGATGAAGATTTCTGCAAGGAGGATGATGATCTTAGCACTTTGTAACTAAGATCCACTGCTGTTCTCACAAGGCCTGAAGAGTACTGGAAAACTTCAGTTGGGAGAACAGTTTGCAGGCTAAGCTGCATATGAGGTATGTTCAGTCTATATTTTTCTAGACAGACTGTTAATTCTAGAAAAGGCTGGCAATATCCCCATGAGGGAAGGGTAAGCTGTATTCAGACATTTTAATAGGAATTTCAGCTTGCTTGAAGGGCTCATTAGTTACTGGTGACATTGTTAAGAAAAAACGTTTTGTTTATTGATGCAATTATAACGTTTTCTGAAGGGACTAAAGGGCTGGTGACACTGTTAGGAAAAAACGTTTTGTTTATTGATGCATTTATAACGTTTTTTGAAGGGACTAAAGGGGTCATTGTGGCTTGGTTTTGAGTTTTGTAACTCACATGGTTAATTAAGAGACACTCTGGTGTTTCTCTGATAGGCCTCAAAACATCGAGTGAGGTGGGAGGGGCCTATTTTCACGCCTCAGTTGCGCAGTTTCCTTTCCTCTGAGACATATCACTGCTTCTCCTGAGTTTCCTGCTGTGTTTGAGGGCTGTTAAAGAAGTTTTTTCCCCCACAAATTGTTCTGAAGGGCAGGTAGGAGCCACAGCAGAGCTGTGGCAAGGTGCTGAAAGTCTTTTTTACTGGGTTTAACGTTTTTTCAATCCGTTTTTGCCATTAAGGGGTTAATTGTTTATTTGCATAGCTGTGCAAAGTAACTAATTCTTTATAATGCTACTGTAAAAATTTTGTTAAGTTTACTGCTTTTTTACACTGTTTTGCAGAACTGGTGCAGCTTTTTTTCTCTTAAAGGCACAGTACCGTTTTATTTCTAAGTGTTTTTTACTTTGATTACAGTGTTTTCCAAGCTTGTTTGTTACATTACTAGCCTGTTTAACATGTCTGACACCAAGGAAAATCCTTGTTTAATATGTTTGGAAGCCATTGTGGAACCCCCTCTTAGAATGTGTCCTAATTGTACTGATATGTCTATAAACTATAAAGAACATATATTAGCACTTAAAAATAGAGCAATAGATGATTCTCAGTCAGAAGTAAATGAGGGTTCGCCATCTAGCTCTCCCCAAGTGTCACAACCAGTAACGCACGCACAAGTGACGCCAAGTACCTCTAGTGCGTCAAATTCTTTTACTTTACAAAACATGGCCACAGTTATGAATACAACCATCACAAAGGTTTTATCTAAACTGCCTGGTTTACAAGGAAAGTGGGACAGCTCTGGGTTTAGAAAAAATGTTGAGCCGTCTGACGCTTTAGTAGCCGTATCTGATATGCCCTCACAATGCTCTGAAGCAGGGGTGAGGGATTTGTTATCTGAGGGAGAAATTTCTGATTCAGGAAAGACGCTTCCTCAGACAGATTCTGATATGACGGCCTTTAAATTTAAGCTTGAACACCTCCGCTTATTGCTCAGGGAGGTATTAGCGACTCTAGATGATTGTGACCCTATAGTGGTTCCAGAGAAATTGTGTAAAATGGATAAATACTTAGAGGTTCCTGTTTACACTGATGTTTTTCCAGTCCCTAAGAGGATTGTGAATATTATTACTAAGGAGTTGGATAGATCAGGTATTCCGTTCTCTCCCCCTCCTGTTTTTAAGAAAATGTTTCCCATATCTGACACCATGCGGGACTCGTGGCAGACAGTTCCTAAGGTGGAGGGAGCTATTTCTACTCTGTCTAAGTGTACAACTATACCTATCGAAGACAGTTGTGCTTTCAAAGATCCTATGGATAAAAAATTAGAGGGTCTCCTGAAGAAAATTTTTGTTCATCAGGGTTTTTCTCTCCAACCTATTGCGTGCATTGTTCCTGTAACTACTGCAGCAGCTTTCTGGTTTGAGGCTCTAGAAGAGGCTCTTCAGATGGAGACTCCATTAGAGGAGATTATGGACAGAATCAAGGCCCTTAAGTTGGCTAATTCTTTTATTACAGATGCCGCTTTTCAACTGGCTAAATTAGCGGCAAAGAATTCAGGTTTTGCCATTGTAGCACGCAGGACGTTATGGCTTAAGTCCTGGTCTGCTGATGTGTTATCTAAATCTAAACTTTTGAACATCCCTTTCAAAGGAAAGACCCTATTCGGGCCTGAACTGAAAGAGATTATTTCAGACATCACTGGAGGGAAAGGTCATGCCCTTCCTTAGGATAGATCAAATAAGATGAAGATCAAACAAAATTATTTTCGTTCCTTTCGGAACTTCAAGAGTGGTTCCGTTTCAGCTTCCTCTGCTACAAAGCAAGAGGGGAATTTTGCCCAATCCAAGTCAGTCTGGAGACCTAACCAGGCTTGGATCAAGGGTAAACAGGCCAAAAAGCCTGCAGCTGCCTCTAAGACAGCATGAAGGGGTAGCCCCCGATCCGGGACCGGATCTAGTAGGGGGCAGACTCTCTCTCTTCGCTCCGGCTTGGGCAAGAGATGTTCACAATCCCTGGGCTTTAGAAATTGTGTCCCAGGGATATCTTCTGGAATTCAAAGACTCCCTTCCAAAGGGGAGATTTCATATTTCTCGATTGTCTGTAAACCAGACAAAGAGAGAGGCGTTCTTACGCTGTGTAGAAGATCTTCTTACCATGGGGGTGACCCGCCCAGTCCCAAAAGAGGACAGGGGCTAGGGTTCTGCTCAAACCTGTTTGTGGTTCCCAAAAAAGAGGGAACTTTCAGACCAATCTTGGATCTCAAAATTCTAAACAAGTTCCTCAAAGTTCCATTATTCAAGATGGAAACCATTCGGACTCTTCTGCCTCTGATCCAGGAAGGTCAATATATGACTACCGTGGACTTAAAGGATGCGTATCTACACATCCCTATTCACAGAAATCATCATCAATTTCTCAGATTTGCCTTTCTAGACAGGCATTACCAGTTTGGGGCTCTTCCCTTCAGGTTAGCCACGGCTCCAAGAATTTTCACAAAGGTGCTAGGGTCCCTTCTGGTGGTTCTACGACCTCGGGGCATAGCAGTGGCGCCTTATCTAGATGACATCTTAATCCAGGCATCAACTTTTCAGCTAGCCAAGTCTCACACAGACATTGTGTTGGCTTTTCTGAGATCTCATGGGTGGAAGGTGAACATAAAAAAGAGTTCTCTCTTCCCTCTTACAAGAGTTTCCTTTCTAGGGACTCTGATAGGTTCGGTAGAAATGAAAATATTTCTGACGGAGGTCAGAAAATCAAAACTCTTAACCACTTGCTGAACTCTTCATTCCATTCCTTGGCCATCTGTTGCTCAGTGTATGGAGGTAATCGGACTCATGATAGCGGCAATGGACATAGTTCCTTTTGCCCGCCTACACTTCAGACCACTGCAACTATGCATGCTCAAACAGTGGAATGGGGATTATGCAGATTTATCTCCTCAACTGCATCTGGACCATGAGACCAGAGATTCTCTTCTCTGGTGGTTGTCTCAGGACCACCTGTCTCAGGGAATGTACTTCCACAGGCCAGAGTGGCTCATTGTAATGACAGATGCCAGCCTGCTAGGCTGGGGTGCAGTCTGGAACTCCCTGAAAGCACAGGGCTTATGGTCTCGGGAGGAATCTCTTCTTCCGATAAACATCCTAGAACTGAGAGCGATATTCAAGGTGCTTCAGGCGTGGCCTCAGCTTGCTGCAGCCAAATTCATCAGGTTTCAGTCGGACAACATCACGACTGTAGCTTATATCAATCATCAAGGAGGAACAAGGAGTTCTCTAGCGATGATGTAGGTAACCAAAATAATCCGATGGGCAGAGGATTACTCTTGCCATCTCTCAGCAATCCACATTCCAGGAGTAGAGAACTGGGAGGCGGATTTTCTAAGTCGTCAGACTTTTCATCCAGGGGAGTGGGAACTCCATCCGGAGGTATTTGCTCAGCTGATTCAGCTATGGGGCACACCAGAATTAGATCTGATAGCGTCACGTCAGAATGCCAAACTTCCTCGTTACGGGTCCAGGTCCTGGGATCCCAAGGCGGTACTGATAGATGCTCTAGCCGTACCTTGGTCCTTCAATCTGGCCTACGTATTTCCACCACTTTCTCTCCTCCCAAGTCTGGTTGCCAGAATCAAGCAGGAGAGAGCTTTGGTGATTCTGATAGCACCTGCATGGCCACGCAGGCCTAGTGGGCATGTCCTTGGTTCCACCGTGGACCCTGCCAATGAGGCGGGACCTTCTAATCCAAGGTCCGTTCTCGCATCCAAATCTAGTTTCTCTGCGTCTGACTGCTTGGAGATTGAACGCCTAATTCTATCAAAGCGTGGGTTCTCTGAGTCGGTCATTGATACCCTGATTCAGGCTAGAATACCTGTCACCAGGAAGATCTATCATAAGATTTGGCGCAAATATCTTTATTGATGTGAATCCAAAGGTTACTCGTGGAGTAAGATTAGGATTCCTAGAATATTGTCTTTTCTCCAAGAAGGTTTGGAGAAGGGATTATCAGCTAGTTCTCTAAAAGGACAAATATCTGCTTTGTCTATTCTACTACACAAACGTCTGGCAGATGTCCCAGACGTTCAAACTTTTAGTCAGGTTTTGGTCAGAATTAAGCCTGTATTTAAGCCTGTTGCTCCGCTTTGGAGCCTAAACTTAGTCCTTAGAGTTCTTCAAGGGGTTCCGTTTGAACCTATGCATTCCATAGATATTAAGCTTCTATCTTGGAAAGTTTTGTTCTTAGTTGCTATCTCTTCGGCTCGAAGAGTTTCTGAGCTATCTGCTTTACAGTGTGATTCCCCTTATCTTATTTTCCATGCAGATAAGGTGGTTTTGCGTACCAAACCTGGTTTTCTTCCTAAGGTTGTTTCTAATAAGAATATCAATCAAGAGATTGTTTTTCCTTCTCTGTGTCCTAATCCTTCATCAAAGAAGGAACGTCTGTTGCACAATCTTGATGTGGTTCGTGCTTTAAAGTTCTACTTACAAGCAACCAAAGATTTCCGTCAAACATCTTCATTGTTTGTTGTTTATTCTGGTAAACGGAGAGGCCAAAAGGCTACGGCTACCTCTCTTTCCTTTTGGCTGAAAAGCATCATCCGTTTGGCCTATGAGACTGCTGGACAGCAGCCTCCTGAAAAAATTACTGCTCATTCTACTTGAGCTGTGGCTTCCACATGGGCTTTTAAAAATGAGGCTTCTGTTGAACAGATTTATAAGGCGGCGACTTGGTCTTCGCTTCATACTTTTTCCAAATTTTACAAATTTGATACTTTTGCTTCTTCGGAGGCTATTTTTGGGAGAAAGGTTCTACAAGCAGTGGTGCCTTCCGTTTAAGGTCCCTGTCTTGTCCCTTCCTTCATCCGTGTCCTAAAGCTTTGGAATTGGTATCCAACAAGTAAGGATGAATCCGTGGACTCGATACATCTTACAAGAGAAAACATAATTTATGCTTACCTGATAAATTTATTTCTCTTGTGATGTATCGAGTCCATGGCCCACCCTGTTTATTTAAGACAGGCATATATATTTTTATTTTTAAACTTTCAGTCACCACTGCACCCTATGGTTTCTCCTTTTTCTTCCTAGCCTTCAGTCGAATGACTGGGGGGTGGAGCTAAGGGGGGAGCTATATAGACAGCTCTGCTGTGGGTGCTCTCTCTGCCACTTCCTGTAGGGAAGGAGAATATCCCACAAGTAAGGATGAATCTGTGGACTCGATACATCACAAGAGAAATAAATTTATCAGGTAAGCATAAATTATGTTTGTAGTTTAGATACTTGTAGTTTATTTAATTTATTGATAGTGTAGGTGTATTTGTAACTTAGGTTAGGATTTATTTTACAGGTAAATTGGTAATTATTTTAACTAGGTAGCTATTAAATAGTTATATAATAGCTATTGTACCTAGTTAAAATAAATACCAAGTTACCTGTAAAATAAATATAAACCCTAAAATAGCTACAATGTAATTATTAATTATATTGTAGCTATCTTAGGGTTTATTTTATAGGTAAGTATTTAGATTTAAATAGGAATAATTTAGTTACTATTATTAATATTATTTAGATTTATTTTAATAATAATTAAGTTAGGGGTGTTAGAGTTAGATAGGGTTAATATAGTTAATATATATATATAATATAATAACTATATTAACTATATTAACCCTGTTAACCCTGTTTACTTTGGGGCAATGCCACGCAAAAAGCCCTTTTCAGGGCTATTTGTAGGGTTAGACTAAGGTTTAGTGGTAGGGATATTTTAGTATTTTAGGGGTTAATTAATTTAATATAGGTGGCGGCGGTGTAGGGGGATTAAATTAGGGGTTAATAATTTTAATATAGCTGGCGGCGGGGTAGGGGGATTAGATTAGGGGTTAATAATTTTAATATAGCTGGCGGCGGGATAGGAGCTCACATTAGGGGGTAGGTAATGTAGGTGGCGGCGGAGTAAGGGGCTCACATTAGGGGGTAGGTAATGTAGGTGGTGGCGGAGTAAGGGGCTCACATTAGGGGGTAGTTAATATAGGTGGCGGCGGGGTCCGGGAGCGGCGGTTTATGGGGTTAATAACTTTATTAGGTGCGGCGGGGTCCGGGAGCGGGGGTTTAGGGGTTAATGCATTTATTATTAGGAGAGTGAGGGGGGATAGCGGAAAGAGGGGTATACGTGTCGGGCTATGTTTGGGAGGCGTGTTAGACAGTACGGGAGATTTAATACTTTAGTCAGTTTTTGTAGGCGCCGGCAGATTCTAAAGTGCCGTAAGTCACTGGCTACTCGCTAGTTTGTCAGACTTACGGCACTTTATGTTTGAATATTTTTTATTATTTTGCAAAAAGAATTGGAAAAAATATAACAAAAACATTGTTAAACATACCTTCCACCGTATTCATCACTATCTTCAGGATCTACGGGGATTAGGCTTACAAAACCTTAATTACATACACTTGATAATTTGGTTAACATAACAGAGGTATGCTCGAACTATTACTCCGCAGTCCGTAAACTATGATGATGTACTATCTATAAATCTTCTTGCATATCAAACAACAATTATTAATAGAAAGTGCTTGCTTTTGATTATTTCTCATAATGTCTTTTGATGCACTAAGTTAAAACGTACAATGGAATTCTATCCATTTTCCAAGTTACTGTTTGATTTCAGTTGAAGTTACCTCGCATCACTGAAAGGGTAAGGTATAACAATTTAACAAGGGGTGGGGTGGGGGTAGAGGGGGGGACAGGGGGGGGTGACGACACATCATACTTAAAGCTATGTTGTATGTGTAGAAAGTTAATAAAAGATTTATCTCTATTTAAACCATCTAAGCCTGTTCCTCTTACTAGTCTTATGTCTCCTATTCTGATTTAGTTATCCAATAATACCATACCATTTGGACTACCTCTCTGTTATCTAGGGTATGTGCTGCTAATTCGTACATATTGTATGTATATTGGATTTTATTGTAAATTTCTGTCCAGGTTGGGCTACCTATCTTCCAGTGTCTGGCTATGCAGATCCTCGTAATTGTGCACAGTATTCTTATAAATGTATTGATATGTTTGTTAAGTCTACCCATATGAATATGTAGGAGAGCATGTTGAATTGTAAGATCTATATCTTCATTTAAGAGTCGACTAAGGAAAGAAGAGAGTTGCTTCCATAACCCCGCTACTTCCTTGCAGTCCCACCACATGTGTCTATATGTACCTATTTCACCGCATCCTCTGTAACATAAGGTGCTTCCTAGTTTGTTCATATGAGCTGTTCTTGTGGGTGTTAAATACCATCTGTATATTGTCTTAACAACATTTTCCTTAAGGTCTACACTTATCAACCCTTTTTCTGCATTTTGGAAAATTCTCTCCCAATCTTTAATTTCTTTACTAGTATGTAGTTCTCTTTCCCAGGCTAACATGGTGGTAGTTTTTATGTTGGAATGTGAGGTCTGAATGGCCACATATAGGGTAGAAATAGTATGTTTGTCACGTTCCTCGGATTTGCATAAGGTTTCTAATGGAGTAGTGCTATTGTTTCTAGGCATTTTCTGGTATGATCGGATCGCTGAGTATATTTGTAAGTACATGTACCAATGTAGCGTCAGGGGGCTCAGTTTTGTCTGAAGTTGGGTAAATGTAAGAGGTCCTCCGCCCTCCATGAAATCTGCCACTCTGTATAACCCCTTATTTTCCCATTTCTGCAGTTGTGCCCAGATTTCACTGGCAGGATATATCTTATCGGTGTATACAGAGAGTGTTGTGGGATGAGGTTGTATTTTGTTTTTGCTTCTTTCCACGTATCGATTGTGAGGTTAGTAGTGTAGGGGTTAGTAGTCTTCTGAGCAGACTGTACTTTCACTGGTTCCCAAATAATTGTATCAGTTTCGCCCCAGCCGCCTAAGGTTGCTTCTAATGTAGGCCATATTATTTCCCTATTTCTTTTTAGGAGTAAGCTATCTTGTGCTAATCGGGCTGCTTTGTAATATTCTATTAAATTAGGGGCCCCAATACCTCCCAATTTCTTATGCCTATTAAGTATGGATTTCGCTATTCTGTTTGTCTTATCTCCTCTAATGTATATAAGTATGTCTTTTTGTAATGCTTCCAGGTCTTTTATAACTATCTTAATAGGTAAAGTTCTAAATAGGTATAGAATTCTCGGTAAAGTGGTCATCTTAACTGCAGCTACCCTCCCCATCCATGAAAATTTATAAGATTTCCATTTTAATAAATCTTTTCTAATTTGTTTAAACAATGGCGTATAATTTGCTTTATAGAGTTGCATAGGGCATGCTGTCAAGTAGATTCCCAGGTATTTTAAGGAGTGTTTCATCCAGTTAAATTTGAAATTGAATTCTAAAAGTGTCTGAGTGTGGCGGGGTATCTCGATGGGAAGTGCCTCACATTTCTCTGTGTTTATTTTGAAGCCTGATATACTAGAAAAAGTCTCTAAAGTTTGATAAAGATTGGGCAGCGATATTAGGGGGTTTGTCATAGTTAGTAGGATATCATCCGCAAATAAGGCTAATTTATATTCCTTGGTGTTTGTCTTTACTCCTGTTATATCTTTGTTTGATCTGATTTTAGCGGCTAGAGGCTCTATGCACAGAGCAAAAAGAAGTGGAGAAAGGGGGCACCCCTGCCTGGTCCCGTTGCGGATAGGAAAGGGTTGGGATTTGTATCCCGCCGATGATACCTGAGCTCCTGGCGCTGAATAGATAGCTCTCAGGGCCTTCACTATTGCTCTCTCAAAACCCATCTTCTGTAACACTAGAAACATGTAATTCCAATCAATTCTATCGAATGCCTTCTCTGCATCTAATGATAGGAGAAGGGAAGGCGTATGTGATTCTTTTAGAGTTTGGATTAAATTAGTGACTTTGCGTATGTTGTCTGGGGCTTCCCTTCCTTTAATGAAACCCACCTGGTCTGGGTGGACTAGATGCGGTATGATGTGTTTAAATCGGTTAGCTAATATCTTTGTAAATATCTTGAGGTCTTGATTAATAAG
Organism: Bombina bombina; assembly: GCF_027579735.1. Lineage (NCBI taxonomy): Eukaryota > Metazoa > Chordata > Amphibia > Anura > Bombinatoridae > Bombina > Bombina bombina. The sequence continues at coordinate 709,911,844 of NC_069502.1, forward strand.
GGATATTGGGCGATAATTTTGGCATTTTTTATGGTCCTTTCCTGGTTTGGGGATTACTACTATTTTCGCAGCCAGGAGCTCAGGTGGAATGGGTCCCCCTTCCATAACATGGTTGCAAAATTTAAGTAGGTGTGGGATCAGTGCTACTTTGAAAAGCTTGTAATATTCGCCTGGAAAGCCATCCGGCCCCGCCGCCTTCCCTGGCTTCAGATCTTTGATAGCCCCTATTATTTCTATAGTGGTTATGGGGGTATTTAATGCGTCTCTCTGATCTTTGGATATAGTTCGAAGTAGATTGTGGTTAAAGAAAGTTGAAGTAAGTGTCTCTGTCTCTGAAGTGTGAATGACTTTCCTCCCATCATAGAGGTCGCCATAGTATGTCGCAAAAGTATCTACAATCTCTTGTGGGTGCGAAGTTGTTGTGTTGTTAGGTGTCTCAATTAGGGAGATCACTGAGGCTCTACAGCGTTCCCGGATTTTATGCGCCATGTATCTATCTGGTTTGTTTGCAAATATAAAATATTGTGCTTGTCGGTTCTGTATGGCTCTAGTGGCTTGTGAGTGGAGGAGTGTAGCTAGTACTGATTTTTTCGAGTGGAGAGTTTTTAGGATGGCTGTAGTCTTAGTGTGTTTGTGACGCCTTTCTAGGTCTTCAATTTCTGTGTGGAGCTGTTTTATCTGTTGTCTAAATTGTCTAATCTGTAGCGCTTTCTCCTTGATAAGTATCCCCCTTAGGACCGCTTTATGAGCAGCCCAGGTAATCCCTGGGTTTGTGACTGTGTTTGTGTTTAGGTGCCAATATTCATTCAGTAGTTTAAGCACATTATCGTGTGTTTGGGGATCTCTGAGGTATGACTTATCGAAGGTCCACGTTTTACTTCTTTTTGGATCACTTAGACCATCCACCTGTAGGGTGATAATTGAGTGATCAGACCATACGCAAGCATGGATTTGAGAATTTAGTAAGAGGGGCTGAAGTATTTGACTGACATATATGTAGTCCAATCTGATATAGGTTTTATGTGCTGCTGAATAAAATGTTGTGTCATTGGTCAAGCCATATAATGCTATCCAGGAATCTATTAGAGAGTGAGGCAAAAGGGTTTCTTGTATTGATTTCACTATACGATTGTGCCTAGTTTGTTTGTTGGTTAAGGGTTTAGTGTCATCTGATCTAATGGTCGACATGGTGATGTTAAAGTCTCCTGCTAAGAATAATTTGGTGTGAGACCACTGTGTGAGTAAGTGTGAGAGTTTTTGAAAGAAGCTGTGTTGATTTTCGTTCGGAGCATAAACATTGCATAAGGTGATTTCGGTGTCTGAGATCCTTCCTTTTACTATAATGTATCTCCCTTCAGTGTCTGCAATTATATCCTCTTGTATAAAATTGAGAGAAGAGTGTATCAGAATGGATGTGCCTCTTTTTTTTGAATTAGCTGTTGAGTGGAAATGAGTATTGAAATGTCTAGCCCAGTATTTTGGGATTTTATCTTTAATCAGGTGAGTCTCCTGTAGAAATAAGATGTTGGCATGTAATGAATTGTATTGTGTCATTGCCATTCGCCTCTTTACGTCCGTGTTTAAACCCCTAACATTATGGGATAATATTTTCAGTTTGGGAATCATGGTGGTTTATCTGTGTTAGTGTAATGTAAGAAGCATTTCGTTACCTGTAAGTTGTTGGCCTGGTATTTTAAAGTATGGCGTGGTAGCTGATCTAGGGTACAGATGGTGGTAAGAGATGTGTCGTCACAGGGAATGGATGGGAAACTAGAAAAAAAATACAACATTAATAACATAATAAATAACAGTATAGGGTCCCCAACATTGGGACTTCTAGGGGGGATACTATGATATATCCTAACAATATACATGAAAGTATCGTGTCTTATTCTGTTTGGGGGGAAGCTATATTCCCACAACATTAAGAGTCTTTTTTGAAGGAATGGTTGAGCTGGAGTCTCTGAGGGCAGGGATCCATTAGGAATGGTGAGTGTCAGATAGGGACCTGATGAACCAAGGTTGCAGACACTTATAGGGTGATCTCAAGCTATCTCTGCTCATGGCCCATTCAACCCCTCTCTGTTGTCCTCAGGCTCCACAAAAAATTTGTTTTACTTCTTTGTAATTGTGAAGTGGATATGATTTCGTTTATGAGATTTTTCCTCTTGTTTCTTTAACTTTTTGTTTTTTAGCATTGATATTCTGCCATTTAGATAAATCTGGGTGTCTGTCTGGATTTCTGTTCTTCTCTGGGGCTGCCGTTATATTTGGGGTGATGGGAGTCTCTAGATCTAAGATCTTGCAGATCTCGGGTATATCTTCTGGGTCTTTTAGTGTGATTGTTTTAGAGTCCTTCATGATGTACAGGGCAAATGGGAATCCCCATCTATATGGGATCTGATGCTTTCTGAGCAAGTTGGTAAGGGGACGTAGGGTTCCTCTTCTTTGTAATGTCCTAATACTGAGATCTTGGTAAAATTGTATAACGTTACCCTGGTATTTGAATGTTGGTTGTTTTCTGGCTGCCTGTAAAATTTTCTCTTTGTCCGGGAAGAATGTCAATTTGATTATGATGTCTCTTGGGGGTAGGTCTGGTTTAGGTTTGGCCTTTAGTGCCCTGTGTGCTCTTTCTATGTGAAAGATATAATCAGCTGGAGAGTTGGTGATGCTAGTGAAGAGTTGGGTAAGATAGGCTGGAATTTCTGTAGGGCTCACCTCTTCAGGAACCCCTTTAAGGCGAATATTATTCCTCCTGCTCCTGTTCTCCAGATCCTCCAATTTATCCTGAAATTCCTCTAGTGACTGTTGTTGTGAGGATATAGTTTGGGACATTTCATCCATTTGTTCGACCATCGAGTCCTTTTGATCTTCCAGTGTTTCAATTCTATTACCCATATCATGTAGGTCAGATTTTATTTCAGATAGGCTGGTAGTAACGGTTGAGTGTATGGAGTCGATTTTCTCCCAAAGTTTTTCGAAATTGTTTGCAATGTCCTTTTTGATACTAGATTTCTAAGATCAGCCTTAGTAAGCGGGCTTTGGTCTGGTATTTATTGTTGTGAATCAGTGTCTGAGTCCTCATCTGCTTCAGTTTCTAGCGGCTGCTTATTTGTTTGGGAGGGTTTGAAAAATGTAGACACTGTTGAAGATTTTATGGTTTTGTCACCCTTTGTGGGCCTCCTAGTGGCCATCTTGATATCTGACAAATGCAGTATAGAGAACTATAGACTTAAGCACACAGAGCTGTTATGTTGTTTTTTGGGAATTTTAGTCTCCCTTGGGCCTAAAGTTGCGCTTAGTAAGCTCCTAAACACCAAGAAATTTATATTCCAGACTTGACAATAGTTA